>NC_133357.1:29046969-29346969 GCF_030506205.2 Paramisgurnus dabryanus | reverse complement strand
AAAAACTGCACATTGTTGCTCAGGCCTATAAAATGTCAATTTTGACATGCTATAATTAATTATCTGTAGTGTGAAATGTAGTAAAAACATTCAAATTAAGGGAATACAAATACATTTAGCATACTATAAACACTTAAAAAATACTGCAATAGTTTTTGTAAATTTTTATGATTAGCAAGAAAGTTTAAGAGTTAAAGAGGGCCATTTTTCTCACACAGTTATGAAAGAGACCTGTGATATGACACTCACATGAAAGGTTCATCTGGGGTTTTAATATAATGACTTTACTGAGAGGGATGTGTATTTTACTGTCCATACCTCATTGTGTGGACTACACTCATCTGATCATTATCTTCTTCCTCTATACAGCACTGATAATAAAAGAAGATTTTTAATTCTCATTTTTAATGCATTTAAAGAAATTTATAAAAATCATTAAAAGTCTAAGAAAGTCTTACCCATTCCTACATCGCTGCCTAAACATGAAACTGAAAGATAGAGAAAGTGCAGAAACATTAGGCAATGCTAGATGTACTGGATTATCAATTTTATCATTGATTAGAATAATCACCGTTTTTACAATATTTTACTATGTTCTTACCTCAATTTAGACAAATTAACACAAATAAAAAAAATGAGAACTATATTAGTTTGCAGCACTTTGACCTCAGCGCGCAGTAACATCATCACTCCTGACTCCTCCCACTCTCGCTCAAACTTCCGTCAATATTACTGCGCAGAGGTTGAAGTGCTGCTAACTAAGTGCTCTTACGCCATACAATATAGTTCTCATTTTTTATCTGTAGTGTGTTTTTAGTTTTGAGATAAAAATTCACATATGGACTCTTGGAATGCCAAAGACTTATTTTACAAATGAAGAAATTTCATCATATGACCCCTTTAAGGGCCAGATTTACTAACAGCTTGCGCAAACCATCATTTTGGGGTTAAATAACGACTGAACTCACTAAAGACACGTGTTACCCTCCTCAAGTCTGGTAAGCCTGAGGGAATAAGTTGCATGTACCACACTGGCCAGCTCTGTAAAGTATTAATAAGAAACACTGTGAAACCGGAGAACTGGCTGCAGTCATGGACAATGTTTAATTGACTCTGACTCGCCCGGTTCATCACCTAGAAGCAATAGCGCTCAGCGCCCTCTACAGGCAGCAATTATAAACAGCAACAAAGCATTATTTTTTCTACTCAATGAAAAGATGAATGAAAATGATGAATTTACATCAATTTATATCAATGAAATGAACTTAAGAATATGATGAAAATGCTTTTAACACATAAATGCCACATGACATTTACATTTTAAAGGGGGGTTGTCTTTTTTTCCTTCCTCTCTACCCAAATACACATGCATTTTATTTTAAAACACATTCATTTTTTTCAACCCACTACACTCTCCCCTACTTTCTTAGATGGCTCCTGACATCTGAATTACTTCTGCTACTCGTTATTATTATAATTTCTTTCTTTGATCTCTTTTTTCAGACACAACCTCAGTAACTAGTAGGATACCACTGGCAGCAGGGATGAGGGGGCATATACTGGTGGTAAGGGGCATTTACATGTGGGATGTATTACGGTAAGGACCAAAGTGCATTTGCTTCTGCTGTCCAAGGTCGATATGATGGTTTGCCCAGTGTGTCATACACTGTAAAAAAAACCCGTAGAAATTGCAGCTGGGTTGCCGGTAATTTACCGTAGATTTACATTTATGTTATTTACTGGCAAGAGTTTGTTCAAAGTTAAATGAACATTAAACATTTACAAGTCTTTGTCTTTACAGAGTAAAACTAAAAAAACAGCATCAAGCAAAACATTCTGGGAAACAAAATCTGAAGCAAAAAACAGAAAAAGGTTGATGATGATGTCTGATTCCCAGAATGCTTTGCATGAGGCTGTTATTGTATAGTTTTATTCTGTAAAGATAAAGACTTGTTAATATTTAAAATTTATTTAACTTTGAACAAACTCTTGCCAGTAAATAACATAAATGTAAATCTACGGTAAATTACCGGCAACCCAGCTGCAATAACATTGAAATTTCTACGGATTTTTTTTTACAGTGTAGGTAAACATTTCTCTTGGTTTCCCCACTCTTTGTGTCCTCCTCACATTTCCTTCTTCCATCGCTTTTCTTTCTAGTTCATTTTCTGTAACTCTGTCTATTTCTCCTTCACTCCTTTGTCTTTCCTCATCTTTATCTGGTGTCAAAGACCTATGATTTGGGCCAGGGACACATGGAGTCTCAAAGATTTGTTCCAACTCCTCAACTTGATTTCTTTCGTCAGGATAGAATTCTGTTGCAGTTGGACGGAGGTAAGAACGGTTTAGGGTTGTCTGAGTCTCAGGTTCACCTTCTGTTGTTGGAACTGTCACAAATCTGTAGCAAGGTATGTTTGTATGAAGGTTATACTGGTAAGTATGTTCATCCTCCTCTGAAGCATCAGAGTCTGACTCATTTTCCAGCTGATTTCTCACTTGTTTTCTGTGTTTTCCTTTCCTTGTTTCCTTTGTTTCAGCAACAGGATCTTCCAAAGGTAAATCATTGACTGCAAGCAAGAGGTTGCGATGAAGCACACGAAGGGTCTTGGAACCAGTCTCAGATTGTATCTTGTAAACTGGGCTATCACCGATGCGCTCTACGACCCGATGCACCTCCTTTTCCCAGTATGCACGTAACTTTCCCGGGCCACCTCTTTCCGAAAGGTGTCTGACCAACACCCGGTCTCCTGGTTGAAGAATGGCACTTCTTACTGCTCGGTCATAGTATTTCTTGCCCTTTGCTGAAGATTTTTGACTGTTCTCTTTTGCGATTTGATATGCTTGCCTCATTCTGTCTTCCCATTTCCTTGCAAAAGCTTGTTGGTTTGAACTCTCTGTCTTGTGTTCCAGGTTAAACAGCAAGTTGACAGGCAATCGGAGTGATCGGCCATACAAAAGGTAGAATGGAGAATAGCCGGTCGCTTCATGCCTGGTACAATTATAAGCATGCACAATGTGAGGCAGGTAGTCCTTCCATTCCTTTTTTTTCTCCTCCTCCAGAGTCCTAAGCATTTGCAGAATTGTCCGATTTAGCCTCTCCACAGGATTACACTGTGGATGATATGGTGTGGTTCTCGAGTGGGCTATTCCTGACAGCTGTTGTAACCTCTGAAACAGGTGGTTCTCAAACTCTTTGCCTTGGTCGTGGTGGAGTTTTTCAGGATACCCGAACCGAGGAATGAAGTCCTGGAAAATCTTTTCCGCGGCGGTCTTACCGGACTTGTTTTTCGTTGGATACGCCTGTGCAAAGCGGGTGAAGTGATCTACCAGCAGAAGAATATACTCACAACCACCCTTGCTTGGCTCAAGATGTAAGTAGTCCACGCTCACAAGCTCAAACGGGGAACTAGTTGTAATGGATCCCATGGGTGCTCGTTGGTGGACATGTGGGTGCTTTTGTTTTATGCAGGCACACTTGGTTGTTACATACTCCTCAATCTCCTTCCTCATTGAGGGCCAATAGAGGCGTTCACGAGCAAGATGGAGCACTTTCTCCACTCCTACATGTCCCATTTCATTGTGCAAGTTTTTAAGTACTGTTGTTTTGAACTGCAGAGGGAGAACTAGTTGTCTGGTCTGTCCTATTTTACGGTACAAAATCCCATCCTCTAGCTCCAATTTGGTCCATTCAAAGAGAAGCCGCCTTGTTCCTTGTTTCCTGTTTTTCTTGTCTTTTTCGTTTAGTGTCCAGCCCTGTTCTTTCAACTTTATTATCTCACCTATCGTTGCATCATCTCGTTGTGCAGATTTGATATCTTCAGGGGTCACTGTGGAGATGCTGCCCTCAGTGCACATTACCTCTTCCCTTGGACTGTTTAGCTCTAAGGTGGCAACCCATGGAACATCACTGTCAGCCACAGCTTTACTACCCTGCCAAACAGCAGACACAGTTTCAGGTGATAAGGTTTGTGTGTGTTCACCCATGACTTCATTCAGTTTCAGAGGATGTCTTGACAGTGTATCGGTGTCAACATTTGCTTTACCCGGCCTGTATCGAATGTCAAAGTGAAAGTCTGCTAACTCACCCACCCAGCGCTGCCCTACTGCATTCAACCTTGCTGTGCTGAGAACATAGGTCAGTGGGTTGTTATCGGTGTAAACTGTGAATGTTGGAGCATAGTAGAGATAGTCTCTAAACTCGTCACAGATGGCCCATTTGAGTGCCAAAAATTCCAGTTTACCCGAGTGCAGGTGGTAGTTATTTTCTGCCGGAGTTAGTGTACGGGACCCATACCCAATGACACAGAGTTTGTTGTTCTGTTGCTGATAAAGTACAGCACCTAACCCTTCGTTTGAAGCATCCGTGTGTAATACAAAGGGCAGTTCAAAATCTGGGTAAGCTAACACTGGTGGGTTTGTCAACATGTCCACAAATTTGGAAACAACACTTTGATGTTCTGTTAAAGGCAGTGACATGTCTTGAGTCCTCACTTCACAAATCCCTGATGGTATGCACTTCCCTGATCCAGAATAGAAAACCATGAGTTTCCCCCAAGGCTGTCTAACAGATCTTGAATCCTGGGGAGAGGATGTCTATCAGGGATGGTCTTGTGGTTAAGAGCTCGAAAATCGACACACAAGCATAAGCTACTGTCTTTCTTTCTAACGCATACCACTGGTGACGAATACGATGAGGACGACTTCTTGATCCAACCTCTGTTCAACAGATTTTGCACATAGTCTTTGACCTCCTTATAAAGGGGTTTTGGGATGGCATTATAACACCTCTGAACTGGTGTGTTATCTGATAGACGGATTTTCAGCTGCAGATCAGGAATACACCCGATGTCTCCCTCATCCTAAGCAAACACATCTGACTCCTCAAACAACATTTCCCTCACAATATCTTGTTCCTGTTTATTGAGGTATTCAAGAGCAACAGGTGGGTGCCATTTTTCTCCTACCCCTTTCTCATGATTTTCTTTTCTTTTACAGACATCGTCCGCTGACGTGAGCTGAGATGAACACAAAAGTGCACGACTGATCTGTTTATCCATCTGTTGAATGTTGGAGGACAGGCAAACTGGTCTGATTTCATTGATGGGTTCGATATTACCTAACACAAGTCTCTGAGGTAGGTAAATGTTATGGTTTGTGGAATTTTGAACTGGAATTTTCACTGTCTTTGAGGCACCAGGAGGCACATTTATAACAGCAGGAAATAACTCCAACCCTTCTGGGATGAAACGTCCTGACACTGGTTCAAACATCATGGTCCCACCTTTGTGCCATGCTTTTACTCTGCATTTCACCTCTAAGACTTGACCACAGGCGATGGTGACCCCCAACTTCCCAGTCTTTACTGTACAGCTGGCAGTGCATTCTTGTGAGAAGTTAGAGTTCACTGTAGACACTAAGGTTTCAGCTACACCTTTTTGCATCTGCAAGGCCTCAGAGAGAAGATCAATTAGACTGATGTTATTTGCACAATCATTATTCTCCCTTATGATCTCCTCGATCACATTGAATCCAAGCAGTGGACAGTCCATGCTCCTTTGACTCACCAACAGGGGCACTTGGCAGTGGCGGAACTAGAATTTTTTTAATGGGGTGGCCAGGGGGTGGCCAAAGCTACTTTAGGGGGTCCATAATCCATAAAAGAAAATGACGTGTAACCATGTATCAAGAAAGCATAAATTAATCTTTTGATCGCATTAGATGTAAACATAATCAATCTAAATAAAATCTTTCTACTGTATTTCTTACATCTGATTTACTGTCTGTAAAAGGGATTCACCCAAAAATGAAAATTCTGTCATCATTTACTCACCCTTCTGTTGTTCTAAACCTGTATTTTATTTTAATAAATACAAAAGAAGATATTTTGATAAATGATGGCACACAATTAATGGTATATCCATTGAATTCCATCATGTTGTTTTTGTTCCTACTATGGAAGTCAATGGTTACAGCTGTGTGCATACAATCATTTATTAAAATATCTTCTTTTGTGTTTGTCACAAGGTGACGATCTCTTGGGCGGAACCAAAAGTCGGGAAACTTTGGTTCCGCCCGGATGTTTCCGCCCAGACCGAAGAACGGAAACACCGGACATCCGGCAGATTCGCGGAGGCTGTAATCAGCCGATTGGGCACAGCTGTGCCTAGTTGAAGAGATCGCTGGGCAATTGGATGACTGAAGTACAGAGAGGAGTATATAAAGCACAGTTAGATCACAGTTCGGGAGTTCGGGCACGAGAGGGGGATTGACACGGGGAGAGCTCCTCTGCTTAGGGCAGGAGAGGTAACTACGTACCTTTTGAAGAGCCCGCAGGCTCTGTTGATCCGGGCTGCGCTTGAAGCGCGCGGAAAGAAGACAGGAGCTGCCTGGGGTGAAAGAAAGGCGATACGTGAGTGGAGAAAAGGAGCACCCCGAAGAGAGCATTGTGCTGTCGAGCCTGTGCTTAGTGTGTGCTGGGAAACGGAGCTGTGCTCATTTTTGGACGTGGTGGCTATCTGTGTCTCTCTCTCTCTCTCTCGTTTCAGTCTTTATTGTGGACCTGCTGGAGTGAACAGGAAAGTCCTATGGGTAAGAAGGAACTTTGTTCTAACCAATACTGAAGGAGTAAAGCAGGAAGAGATATTGACCGCCTGGTACAACGTAAATAAAGGCTATCCGCCGTGAGTATACCCTTTCTGTGTGGAGTAACTGGCAAAAATTAACTTGTGTAGCCATTGGAAACCTCCAGGAAAAGGAGGGCGGCCCTACCCCTACGAGAGTGTGGTGGGCGAGCCGTTAGAAGTACACATTCAAACAGCCGCCGCAACGAGACTTATTGTGGTCGTATTTCCCATCGCCTTATCGTAGCCCAAGCACAGTGGAGGACACCGGGCGCTTCCCTTGTTGTGGTGCACTTATAGTGTGGTGAGTGAGACTGTGTAATAAATCTTTTCACGTTGGAGTGGTGCTGTGTATTTGCTGTGGGTTGCTGTGTGTCTTGTAGACGAAGCCCCGCATCATCCATTTTCTTCCACTGGGCAGAGGACGGAGAGGCCAACGACCTCAGAAACTACTGTTACTATTTGTAGTGTGCTGTTTGGAGTACGAAGGGACGCAGACTAAGAGCTGTCCGTGACCGTGAGTAAACCATTGGAAACATTCGTGGTGTGAACTTACCTGTGTCTGTTTTGTCGCAGAGTCAGAGGCGAAAGGGTCCGCCGCCCCGTGGTCTCTACGAAAAGGGCGCCCCCGTCTAGGAATCGATCGGCCTATGGGCCTTGGAGATAGGGCAGCGCTCGACCCGGTGAGGTGGTGTGTGACCTTCGCCCCTCTGCTGACTTACAGAGAAGAACCATACTTACCCAGAAAGCTGTAAACAGCAGAGCCGCGGCCACCTGTGGAGAGAGAGCAGGACGAGAGTGAATAATAGAAGAACAAACTGTGAACGTGATACCTACCCAGAAAGCTGTAAACAGCAGAGCCGGTGAGAAATACTCGAAGTCTCAGTAACAGTGTCTTTGTGTCCTAGCGGCCACCTGTGGAGAGAGAGCAGAACGAGAGTGAATAATAGAAGAACAAACTGCGAACGTGATACCTACCCAGAAAGCTGTAAACAGCAGAGCCGGTGAGAAATACTCGAAGTCTCAGTAACAGTGTCTTTGTGTCCTAGCGGCCACCTGTGGAGAGAGAGCAGAACGAGAGTGAATAATCGAAGAACAAACTGTGAACGTGATACCTACCCAGAAAGCTGTAAACAGCAGAGGAGGCGAGAAATACTCGGAGTCTCAGTAACAGTGTCTTTGTGTCCTAGTGGCCTCCTGTGGAGAGAACGGAAAACGAGAAGGAACATGAGGAGAATGGACTGTGTGAAGATACAGTGGTGGTGGAGGAGAGCCTAGAGTGGCCATTGTTTTAAGTCCCCCGTTTCCCCTTCCCTATTTAATATTTTTAAGTAATTTAATAAAGGATATTTTAATTTTATGCTTACCTTGTGTGTCTGGTCATTGGGGTGGCTTTGGGAATCTCCTCGAGGTGGAGAAAGGGGCGTGACCTTATTTACATCTGGGTCCACCCCTACCTGTGACATGTTCATCAGAAAAAAGAAATTCGTACAGGTTTAGAACAACATAAGGATGTAAAAATTATTTTCATTTTGTGAACTATCCCTTTAATGAAGCAAAAGATCAGGAAATCTAAACTCCATGATAAACCTTAAACTTACTTCAAATAGCAGAGCTCAACACAAGGATGTTTATTTACGAAGATACAGAAGATGCAAAAGTTTTCTTTTTTCTTTTGATATTTAATTAACTTTAATGACAGAGAGACTTCAACAGGTTAGGCTAAGATCCGAATGCAATACAATGTTTATTCGTTTAAGACGTACAGTAACCAAATGTTTAGTATGAAAATCACCAAGACAGCTATTTTGACATATGAGCATTTGTCAGTTTAAACCAAAAAGACGCGAAGTTGCGAGCATGAAGGCGTAAGCTCTTGCTGTGCACGCGCTCTATCGGATTTGCGCAACGCTCTTTCAAGTTCAATGTGGCAATCCAGTCGAATTAACAATCATACAGTAGCCTATAAATATCACATCAAGAATGAAAACATGGTGCTGGGTTTTGTTGTAAACAGAATTGGCAATCTTAGACTTTATTCAGTCCACAAGAAAATTACCACACTTCCAGCATATACGGTGAAATCATGTAGTATTAGCAATGTACGACTTCACTTACATAATTTTAAAGAGATTCCAATTATGTAGACATGACATTTATATTCTGATGGTATGAAAAGTATTCGTTAAGTTACAGTAATTTTTCTGACGTGTTTTTGAAAAGACATCACGATGAACGCGCAGTATGTTTTCTTAATTTTGTGAAAAGCACAACATTCAGTTTTTATAGACATACAAAAAATGACACCTTAACGTTTTAAATGATGTATAAATAATATCTGTATGTCCAAAATCAGCAGAGTAATCCAAGTCTCTTTGCGCAGTGATTGAAAAATAAAGAGTTTGCGCCGCGACCGCAGGGAGGGTTAATATTCATAATGTTTTTAACAATGTGCTGCGCTGCCGCACGTCGAAAATAAACATAGGGATTAAGTGAAAGTAGCGCATTAAATTTGGGGTGGCACACGGGGTGGCCAGTGACCTGTCAAGGGTGTCCAGTGCCACCCTGGACACCCCTCTGGCTCCGCCACTGGCACTTGGATGGCGATTTTGTTTTGGTTGCCACTTGATATCTGTAATGAAACCTCAACCCATCCATCAAAGGGTACAGCTGTCCCATTTACTGCAGTGACGTGAAGTTGGTTATCTGCTAGTAGAGATTCTAGTGGTTGGATTTCGATGTTTGGTAAGTGTTTTTTTAGCCACACTCGTCCAGCCATGCTGACCTGAGCTCCGCTGTCCAAAAGCATTTGTGTCTGGACACCATTTAAATGGCAAGTTATCATGCAGCGACTGCCAATCGTGCAACACGTCTCTCTCCAATCTCTTTTGCTCTGTTGGATGTGTTTTGTGTTACAGGTTGCTCACCTCTGGATGCACGGGAAGGAGGTTGGGACACAAGATCTTCTACGGTCACTGGTGGTCCCTCCCCAGTGACCTCTTCTCTTTTAAAGCCCGACTTTTCATGAGACAGCCCACAGCTTGGTGCCCTGCTTGACCGCACAAGAAACAGTGAGTACACATTTCAACATTTTGGGATATACACTGTTTGCATCTGCCCTTTGTCTCTGATATTAATGGTTGTTGTGCACTTGCCGCGACTGTTTGGGTTTGCTGTTGAACACCAGGGCCCATTGACATGCCTACTTTCTCTAGATTCTTTGTCAACGCAGATACTTGTGCAGAAAGTTCATGAATGGCATCACGATTTGCTTTAATTTATGCGTGAGTCAGGGGAGAACATTGCATATTCACATCATCCTGCTGTGTCACACTCGCAATTGTGACCTTAGATTTATATGTGTGACCTATTAGTTTTTGTCTTTCCGTTTCCTCACTAACAGACTGTGTAATCAGTTCTAGGATCTGATCATCTGAAGTTTCCTGTGTCACTATTCCTGTTTTGATGTCCCTCCGGACAAACATGTATTTTTCATTTAGACCCTGATATAGTGAATGTAGAAAAACACCTTGGACCAGTTTACGATCATACTGAAACTCAGATTCTGTCTGTTCTGAAGCAAACACTACCCTCTGCTTAAGCCCCATTAACCTATACATAAACTGTTGTGGGGATTCTTTGTCCTGTTGTTTTGCATTGCTTAGTTCCTGAAATAATTCAGTACTACTTTTGTCCCTAAGGTGAGCTCTAAGGAACCGTTTCAACTCAGCTACGGTAAGGCTGTCTTTTGTAATAAGCGTCTCTTTGAAAGTACCAGGTTTGATAACTTTTAACACTGTTCGAATAACTTCTGACTCAGAGAAATTTTCTGCTATACCTTCATCAATTTGCTTACAAATGCAGTTGAAACTCAAGTCTGAATTGGAATCAGAGATTTGACCACCATAAATTTTTAATTCTCTACATGGCAAATATGATGCAACATCAGAGAATTTAATCAGACCAGTCATTTGTTCAGACACTCTCAGCAGTGGAACAGTTTGTTCAGCTCGTGAATGTGATGTCAGACCTGCCGTTTGTGCTACCTGCACCCTTGCAGCCTCTGATGTCGATGCAGAATGCGATACCAGTCCCAAAGTCTCTTCATTTTCGGTGATATCTGAGGCAGAATCTTGTTCCGTAGCGGTCAACTCACGAACGAGGTCATGAAGGGTCAGCATGCGGGCCATTCCTTGGTCCTCCAGACTCTGCAGTTGTTCTCCTCGCATGAAATCAACAATAAAGTTGTAGAGTTCCACTTCCGTTGCCTCCCCGTCTGGGACCCCCACTCCTTTCTCCTCTGCACAATACAGGGCTACCTTGTAGAGGGCTTTGCAGTTCGAAGAGCTGACCAGCAGGTGGAGCTGCTTCTCGATCTACCACAGTATGTTCCCAAAGAGTAGCCATGGCTGGACTGCTGGTGTCTACCGTTCAACTCACTGGTCTGGGATGTATGACGTTTAACCACTGTGGTTCTTTACTGATCAGCACCCATCCACCAGGTGGCGCTGATCCCGGACGAGCCCCCAAATTGTTACCCTCCTCAAGTCTGGTAAGCCTGAGGGAGTAAGTTGCATGTACCACACTGGCCAGCACTGTAAAGTTATAATAAGAAGCACTGTGAAACCGGAGTACTGGCTGCAGTCATGGACAATGTTTAATTGACTCTGACTCGCCCGGTTCATCACCTAGAAGCAATAGCGCTCAGCGCCCTCTACAGGCAGCAATTATAAACAGCAACAAAGCATTATTTTTTCTACTCAATGAAAAGATGAATGAAAATGATGAATTTACATCAATTTATATCAATGAAATGAACTGAAGAATGAAAATGATGCATTTACATCAATTTATATCAATAAAATGAACTTAAGAATATGATGAAAATGCTTTTAACACATAAATGCCACATGACATTTACATTTTAAAGGGGGGGTGTCTTTTTTCCTTCCTCTCTACCCATATACACATGCATTTTATTTTAAAACACATTCATTTTTTTCAACCCACTACACTCGCAGTAGATATTTAGCTCTGAAAAGGTGTTATTTTTGCGACCTTATTGCATATGCATTTGTAGAAGTTTTCCTTTTAGAAGCAACATTAATGGGAGGAGAGTATTACATTTTGCCAGAGGAACATATTTTAAAAAATATATATACTAGTCAACATTTGAAGTGGATCAAAACCTTTACATAAAAGTTGTCTTAATATCAATACCCAATACCAATTCTTGTCTTAGGACAACTTTAGTGAACTTTTTTGATCCACTTCAAATGTTGACTAGTGTATATAGTTTGCCAAGCCATGCTATGTTTAAGTTGCTGGAGAAAAGAGGAGGAGAAGTCACGAGGAGAAGTCAAATCAGGTATTTCAAAACTTCTTTTACCCTTCATCTTTTGTCCTCCGGTTCTTCTACTTTTACTTAGCTGGAGTTTCATACTCCGCAGTCCGCATTTTCATTGCGATGTCCTGCCGAGGTCTCTTATTTGCGACCCTGTACTAATTTTCGCTGCTCTTAGTAGATTGCAATGGTCATTATGGAAATGTGCTTATGTCATTATTGTGCCTGTGTATTTTATTTGCGCCTTTGTAGTAAATCACACGCAAATTTTCCACTCCGGCGCTTGTTTGGAATTGAGCTCTCATGTCCTTTTTATTAGGCTAAATCTGGCCCTAAATTTACTAAGTTACTGATAATTAAAGTGTGCAAATAACTTAAATTATTCTGTTCAAATACAAAGAGAAACAAAATGTGTTATTTAAGACATTTACTATAAATACAAAAGACATCATACGGGACAAAATATGTTAGCCAAAAACAATGCAAATGTTTTTTGCGTCATTTGAAAATGCAATTACAGCGGGAATGAATATCATTATTTGAACATTACTTATAGTTAATAAACTTTGTGTCTTTAGAAACTATTCAGGTTTATTGAAAATAGTCAGATCGTTCTTGAGTTGTACATCGCTATTGCGTTTTGGAGCATGCAGCGCATTTACTCACGACGACTTATAATATTAATGATAAGATTAAAATTACATTTAAAGTAGTCCTTTTTACAATGATTTCCTCACAAAAATCAATCTTAGGTCAATGACTGGACAAACGAAAGACATTTTTATTAAAAGTAAATGAGATCAAAGCAAAATCTAAATCTTTTCGCGTACCCCCTGGAAACTCTTCATGTACACCTTGGGGTACGCGTACCCCCGGTTGGGAATCACTGTCCTAGGGGACCCACAGCTCTGCATATTTTGTATGTCTCCCTTAACTGACACACCCAGTTCTGTTCATGGATCTGTCCCTTAATGAGCTGATCATCTGAATCAGGTGTGTTAGATAAGGGAGACATGCAAAATGTGCAGGGCAGTGGGTCCCCTAGGACAAGATTGAAAACCACTGCTCTACACCATACTGCCCTCCAAAGCCTAAGTGCAGTATCTACGCAAACACTGAAACTGAGAAAAATGGCTTTAAAGTTTTTACACTAGCCAGCCAAACATGTTGTAGGTAGATTAGTGGTAATGCATTCATGTAATGCCTTGTTAGGAAGAAATTTTTTATAGATAAAAAACATGACCACCGATGTGACCTTTGACTCCCAAAATGCAGATACTGCACTCTGCCTTTGAAAGACCTTACACAACTAAAACACTACTGCAAAAGCAAAGTGCAGTATCTACGAACTAAATGTGTTCATTCAACTTTTTCTCATGCTTCTTAATACATTTTGATTGTTTTTAATAACTGTAATAGTTTTATTTATGTTTGTGAATGCTAAAAATGCTCCTTTTACCACAAAGAGAGTATTTAACTCACTTTATTAATTTTTATTTATTAAAAAAATTACATTAGACGAGGTTTACTTTAAAACAGTAGTTGAAAATTAACATAATTTAAAAATAGAAGAACATGTTTGTCCCAAAGATATTATTGTTTCAAATGTACTATAAGTGGTAACTAACAGTATGTACATTTTAGTTAATTTTCATCTCAAAGTAGCACAGTTATGTAAACTTAGATATTTTTAAGATTAGCTTAAGAAGTACTAAACTAATTGTTTTAATATTAAGTAGCCTACAAAATTAGTTCGTGGAGAAAGAGCACTTATTATGGAAGTGTACTTTTTCACATAGTGTGCTTTCTGCTGGCCCGGCTGCGCTCGTCAGTTTGACTGGGCTCCGCTATCTTTGCCTAACAATAAAACTTTACCAGACTCTTATCAAACTTTTGAAGGAGTAACCCCTGTCAATACAATTTGATTAGCTGCCTAAAAAGTGGAGAGATGTTCGAATCAACAAACACCAATGCGCTTGAATCGGATTATATCATTGTTGTCAGAGGATATTGCCTTCAATGGACGAGCACAGGTAGGTCAAAACTTGCTAGCAGCTGGCTAGTCAATGTTAACTACTTATAAAGCTGTAATTTGCCTTAGCATGAGGTATTATTTAGCTATCTTCCTTACCAGTATTTGTTTTTTTGCGTTTTAACGCGAGTTCAACCATCATTTGGCCGCGGGATTGTGCCATGGTTTGTTGTTTCTGTGTGTTACGATCGGGGGAAACCGTAGTATCTGCGGTATCAAAGCCGGGGAAACAAAGCCAGAACGCAGTAACATCACTTACTGCGGTTTGCCTTGGTATTAGCATGGATTTTGTAGTTACTGCAATTTTGACACCCTCATTTCTCTGAAACGGGACAAAATTGAACCAGGAGACTTTGTCACAAGACAGAACCGATGTCATAAAGCTCATTTCAAGCCTTAACTCAATTTCGACCAAGTGTGTAGTTACTGCGCTTTCGCTTTGGACGGCAGCATACTTTTCATACGGGGAGGAGAACAGAAGCTTTTTTTTGCATTTAAACATACACAAATGCACACAAATACAGTGCGTTTTTCATTGCAGCCACAATGTCCATGTTCAACATCGTATAATGAAAGATCTGTGGTGTATTTTGAGCTGAAACTTTACAGACACATTCTGGGGATACCAAAGACTATTTTTATATTGCTGAAAACCCTTATGTTAGGGGTCCTTTAATGCCTAATAATAGCTGTTAACAGCTCTGACCATTTCACTTTTTCTTATTCTGTAATAAGATGCACAAATCAAACAGACAATATGATTTTTAATGCAGTGAATGTGTTTTATTGTCAAAGAAACACATCTTACAAAATGATCCATTTTACAAACATCTAAGGGAAGTCAAATAAACAGTTAATTTAGATCTACATTTCCCTCAGAGGCACCATACATATGGGGAATAATCTGCTTAAGTTTACTATTGACTGTCTCTTAACTTGAGATTTAACGCTTCACTTTTTGACAAATTATTTTTGGCCGTCGTTACTTTGACTTTCTTCAAAGTAAAGACGTTATGGCCCGGTTTCAAAGACAAGGCTTAGCTTAAGCCAGGACTAGGCCTTAGTAAAATTAAGTTGTTTAAGCATCTTTAATAAACATGCATTAGAGAAAGATGTTACTGGTTTGTATCTTAAAACAAATCAATGGAAATGGCTTATTTTAAGATCTGTCAGTGCAAGTTATTTTCAGATGAGACCGCTTAAGACACGTGTCTTAGTCTAGGACTAAGCTTAAGCAGTGTCTGTGAAATGGGGGTATGTGTCTGATGTTTTAAAGGACAGAGTGAATGTAAACGCTTCAGAAATCAGACTTAGCTACCTTATATCAGAAATATTTATTAAAGAATTTTATTAATTCCAGTAGTAGAAAAAAGTCCAGATCCTGTCAAATTCCTCTTATCAATCATTTTTCATATGCAACGCTTGTAGTCAAAACTCTTAAAATTGTTATTGATTGACATCTCATATAGATCTAAATATTACTTTAAAGTAATTTACTGTAAATATATTAACAGTAGTGATTTGCCCAGTGTTGGGCCTGACTCAATTATATTATTCATACTGTAAACCGGTGAGTTCATAAACTGAGATGTCATTGTGTTGTTCATTCTTTCCAGGTTTTGGGGGGTTGTAAAGTCCAATATTACCAAAAGCTGTACAACAGAAAAAAAGATAGCAAATTTATATACAACACTGATGATCGTATACAGTATATATTGATCTTGTTATATACAACAAAATATATTTAAAAACATTCAAATTAAGGGAATACAAATACATTTAGCATACTATAAACACTTAAAAAAAATACTGCAATAGTTTTTGTAGTTTTTTATGATTAGCAAGAAAGTTTAAGAGTTAAAGAGGGCCATTTTTCTAGAAAGAGACCTGTGATATGACACTCACATGAAAGGTTCATCTGGGGTTTTAATATAATGACTTTACTGAGAGGGATGTGTATTTTACTGTCCATACCTCATTGTGTGGACGACACTCATCTGATCATTATCTTCTTCCTCTATACAGCACTGATAATAAAAGAAGATTTTTAATTCTCATTTTTAATGCATTTAAAGAAATTTATAAAAATCATTTAAAGTCTAAGAAAGTCTTACCCATTCCTACATCGCTGCCTAAACATGAAACTGAAAGATATAGAAAGTGCAGAAACATTAGGCAATGCTAGATATACTGGATTATCAATTTTATCATTGATTAGAATAAAGAAAGAAGACGACATCACCGGTTTTCAATATTTTACTATGTTCTTACCTCAATTTAGACAAATTAATACAGATAATTAGCAGCACTTTGACCTCAGCGCGCAGTAACATCATCACTCCTGACTCCTCCCACTCTCGCTCAAACTTCCGTCAATATTACTGCGCAGAGGTTGAAGTGCTGCAAACTAAGTGCTCTTACGCCATACAATATAGTTCTCATTTTTTATCCGCTTTAAAAATCACCACATTTTATTTTGTGCCACAATAATTACTAGTGTAACTACTCATGTAACAGACATTAAATATGGAAAACCTGGACGTGTCTGGTGGTTTCTGAATTCATCCCTGTTTGGATCCTAAGGAATGAATGGGGCAAGGCTAAATGTTAAACACATTCACGACTCACTGTACAAAGATTAAGTGCACACATTGAAATAATAAAAGTATATATTTATTCGTCTAAGTTGAGGTAAGAACATTGTAAAATATTGAAAAACTGTGGTTTTCCTTTAATGACTGACATTACTAGAGGTAGCAGTACATTTGAAGTAATCCAGTGAAATGTTTTCTGCTAATACAAAGACAAAACAAATTTTTAAAGGCACAATATCCAAAAATCTTAAAGGAGACATATCATGCTAAATCCACTTTCTTAGCTCTTAAATGCATTTTGTTGTATATTTGAAGTGTTTAGAAGTACATACAAGTTGAAATTAGTCTCTTCAGGTGCTTTGTTGATATCTTTATATTCTGTTTTGGTCATATTTTCCAACCTGTTCTGATTTTTCTATTATCTATTACGTTTTTTGAACAATTACGTCACAGTATTTGCAGCGGAACTGCTAAATAAGGACATCGACTTCCAGCCCAACACTACGAGCAATCCGCCATTTTCAATTTCTCGCTGCGATATTGTAGTCCAAGCTCAAGGATGCAGAAGTTACGAGAGAGTAAATCAAAATGTTCGGTTGTTGAACCTGTGCCTGGTTGAGTTTTATTTTTCACGGAAATGTCATTTTTTTGTGCGCGAAGCAGTTCAAGGATAACTATTTCACCAACCTCAACCAGTATAAAGTAGGATTTGCAGATAGACTTCGTCTGATTGAAGGGTCAATTACTTCTATCTTTGGAGACGACGAGCAGAGCACTTCGGTAAGCTGTAAATAACTTTAAAAACAGTAAAGTACACGGTGGTCAATGATTTAGCAGTGCTGTTTCTCAGTCCGAAGGCTGCAGCCTGCATGTCGCATGTCGTCATCAACCCGGGATTAAGTTATAGCATATTACAACAACTTACAGTAAACTAAGAATAATAGTCAACTTTATAAGTGTTAATATTCTGAAATAAGACAGCCTTGATGACGTATGCAGAATAGAAATGCGACCTCCGGAGGCTGCAGCCTTCGGTTTGACAAACTGCATTAACACACATTGCGATACCTCCATATGAAGACGTTGTTCTGCAGGTTCGTCGTCTTTATTTTCATCTCGCTCCATTTCCGACTCTGGCTCGAACATGTAAGGCTGGATGGACAAGTCTTCCGTTGTTGACATTTTGTGAATAACGAGTGAATAAAAAGTTTCTGTGCCGCTAGATAATCGTATCTCTGCTATAAAACTACAAAAATGGCTGAACGGGGTGGAGTTTAACCGAGTGTCACCTCTGCAACCTGGAGAGGGGGCAGGGTATGACGTGCATTTAAAAAGACAGTACCAAAACGAGTTGCTCTCAGATGCAAATCAGAAAAGGGGTAGAAAGGGGGCCTGTGGGGCTATAATAATGAGGAATTCACACCCAAGCATTGCAGTTTCGCTTTACATAGACCACAAATAGATGATTTATATGTAAAAAGGACAGATTTAAAAGCATGATATGTCTGCTTTAAGCACAGTATTCAATATTTTGTTCACATAAGTACTTATACCAAATATTTTTAATGTTTGAATTTAGAGAATTCACAGTTTTAACTTGCTCCGCCTCTTTTTAAAGGAGCGCTTGTCAATGGTTTCTGCTTTTGCTTCTGGTGTGTTCATGTGGCACTGCTCCAACCATTTGGCTTGTGACATCAAAATATCACGAAAGTGATTTAAAAACAAACCTAATGAAATCACAGGTCATAAACCAATATGCTTTATGCAGAGCTGCACTACTTCCTGAACTTCAGCCAGATCATTGTTTCCTGTCTGCCATTATTGGACAAACTGATTAATCCAGGTGTGCCTGACCTCAGTAGTCTCAACAACAATAATCAGACACACCTGGATTGGTCCAATAATGGCAGACAGGAAACAAGGAGCTGGCTGAAGTTCCGGAAGTAGTGCAGCTGGGCATAAAGCCTATTAATATGCACAGTGCCGTATGTGTGTCTAGCATGCATGCCAGCCTGATGTTGCTTCTATGTAATGGTTATAAAACTTAATTTCATTCCATCATCCATGAAAATGGTTTGTGAGTCTTGTTAGATCGACAATGAAGGTCAACTCCCACCGTTTCATGCTCTCATCAAGTTGCACTGCTGTTGTTGTTTAGTGACCTCTAGTGTTGAAAATAACTTATTGTGCCTTTAAAAGTGACTTGAGCGTTCAGAAAATCTGGTGCCATCAAACATTACCTGAATACATTCTCTTTGAACAGAACTGGACCTTGGTTCCATCTTTATGCAACGGGGCGACGACCACCGAGTACACTTGACCACACACTATCTCTAACACATCACACATGTTGCTGCCGGGTTGTGGATTGCACACGTGGGTGCTTTGGCTTCCAGTTACTTCTGCCGTGTAGTTGGACAGGACGTTGTTGGACCTCCATCGCACACGCAGTGTGTTATTGGTTCCTCTGAAAAGCCGAATTCCCATTGGACAACACTCACCTCCAGAGACAAAGAGAAAATGGCATGAAACTCTTGCATTGTATTTAGTGTTTTAACAGCAGAAACTGTGTGTGTATATATGTGATAATTCATTATTAAAGGGCACATATTGTGGATATTATGCATTTAAAAAGGTCAGTGATGAACACGTACTGGTAGAGAAGCCGTGATACGTGCACTCCGACTTGTGTCCAGTACGACTGATGGCTTCCAGAGAGACAGTGTAATTCGTGCCACAGGTGATGCATCCCATCAAACAGTCAGTATCCATAGTGTGACACTGTGCATTGCCCCGTGCCGAAGAGAGGGTGACAATGTAGGTCTGCGCTCCAGTGGCAGCTGACCAGGTGACGTTGCTCACGGCCTGGGTCACCTGGCTCACCTGAAGGCTTGCTGGGCAACAAGGTGCTGAAAATACAAATATAGTGCATTATAGACTATTAGGCTAAACATTAGCTGCTATGCTCTCTACTGCCTGCAGATTCAAATGCGTCTTAGGCCCTGCCCCAAATGGCACACTCCGGACTTGTGGTCCTCCTCTGAGTCCACACTTTGATGACATCATGTAGTCCAGACTTTAGGGACCCTCGATGCGAGTCCACGTGGGTGCACCGGAGTCGTATTTTGGGACAGACTCGAGTGTCACACCGGAAATACTGTAGGTAGAGAAGTTGTCCGTCAGTGTGAACTCCTCCCTTCCGTCCTCTGATTGGTCTGATTGCTCTTTCGCAAGGACTTCTGGGTTGGTAAAGTGAGCGAAGCCTGCTGCAGTGCGACTTCGCTGAAGACCGCATCAAGGGGGCAAAGGAGGCGCTGATGAGCACACTTCAAAGCATAAAAATGACAGATGGGACACCCTACGGACTCGTAGACTAAGCGAGCACACGCAATTTAAGGCCACGAGACCTAAAGTCCACATTAAGTGTGCCATTTGGGACAGGGCCTTACAAGGCAAAGAAGCTAACATTAAAACATCAAAAGTGACCTTAAAGGAAAGCAAAAACATTAAAGTAGTGTAGATTTTAAGTGGCATCTAGCAGTAAGATTGACACCTTTAAGGAAACCTAACCTGTTTCTAGTGGAACGGTGTAACTAGGCATGCTCTGTCCGGCTGTGGTGTATGCAATAGCACTGACTTCATAGACTGAACCACAGGGCAGATTGGGCACCAGACAGGAAGTGCCATTTGATTGGCAGCTGTGTATGTCACCCACTGAGCCAATCACACTGATGTTGTAGTTGGCAGCTGTGTTAGATGAAGTCCAGGAAACCAACACACCGGAGCTGTTACTCTGACTTACCTGGATGTTCTCAGGCATGCACGGAGCTTTTGAAAGAAAGGAGAGATTACACACTTTTGTCAAATATACAGATCCAGTAAACGTGTTTGTGTATATAAGTGGTTTTACCTGTTTCATGTGTTTGTGGGCTGCAGGTGAGGTTACATCCGCGGAGGTCGTTGCATGGTAGGACCACTACACTGTACCTGCTGTTGCATGTGAGGTCAGAGAGGGCACACATGGGTGCCGTGTCATTACACAGAATCACCTCAGACGTATCCACAGCCCGAGTCTCATACAGATCCGCTCCACGTACAGGAGACCATTCGATCTTCAGTGTCTCCCAGGACTCAAGGGAAATTGATGTAGTCTCTGGACAGCAAGGCACTGTGGGAATTAGGATTTATGCATTAAATGCATTATAAAAGATTTGTTATTTGTTTTAAGTGTCAGGTGGTTAAAAAAACAAACACTGCCTTATTTAACTGTCTTCATTACTTTCTGCATGAGATTTGGACCCCAAACGCAACAGGTTAAATGTTAAGAATCTTACAGGTGGTGTAGTTGAGAACAGGACCCGGTGGACTAGAGCCGGCCTGGTTATGTGCGAATACAGTTATGATGTACGTATAACCACAGCGACAGGTGAAGTTACAGGAGGTCTGACTGGAGTTGATCATCTTCTCTATGCCGTCATCACTCTTGATGAACGTGGTGTAGATCTCAGCGTTAGGAACAGCGTTCCACATGACGGAGCAGTTACCAGCCACCGTCTCCTCCACCCAGATGGGCTGTGGGGGGCAGGGGACTAAAACACAACAGATGAATCTGCCAGTGAGTGTAGTATAAAGCATTTTATTAATGATTATCAACCAGTTGATGAAAACATGCTCTTTAGGAAAAGCTGGCCGTAAAAATGGTAATTTGACAAATATTAAAAGTGTGCTTAGATTATGCTAATGTCTGTTGTGTAATTTAAATGAGATGATTTTTTGGTTTAAAGGAACAGTATGTAAGAAATGTATATCAATTAATCATAAAATGGCCCTGATATGTCACTAGACATTAAGAAATCATTTTCATTTCAAATACTTATCACTGACAACAGTGGTCTGGCCAGGATATTGTCATTTAAAAAGTGGAGTTGCAGCCCTCAACTGATGTTTATGTTGTCATTTTGTGTATTGGCCACCAGTTGTGTGATACCAGTTGAGTACCAGTTTTAGCCACAATCCTACATACTGTTCCTTTAACAAACCTCTGATTAGTCTGAATGGACTGAAATGAAAGTTTTGCAATGTTATATAGTATGTACACACACTACATTAAAAGGAGTAGTTTATCTTGTAAACCTGTGAATATGTTTACTCACATGAAATAAACTGTACTGGCTCTGAGGGGACACTTGGTCCGGCTTGGTTGATAGCGGTCACTTTGACCAGATGTGTTTCTCCACAACTCACAGGGATAGCGCAGGAGTTACTGGATGTAGTGCAGTTTTGTCCGAGTGAACTTGAGGCCACATACTGCTCTGCACCTTGAGACCGTTCCCATGACACCATAATAGTACGTAACACCAATTCCACTACAATTACCACACCCCATATTTCTATCCGTATCCGTATCACAAGAGGAGGACCTGTGTAGAAACAAAATGTGACTCATTACTCAGTGTAAATTTTTTAATGTATGCAAATGTCCCGATTTTATTTGACCTCTCTCTCTCTCTCTCTCTCTGCCTGCGCATGTGTGTGTGTGTAGTGGGGCGAGCGGAGCGTGCTGGTTAGATTGAGCGTAGGATTTCAAGGTTGTTTTCTGGAAGTATTTTCTAATTTTTTCCCTCTCTGGATTAGAATCAATAGTTTTAACAGTAACTGGTTATTAAGCACGGTTAGGCTCGCGGCTGTGTGTCGCGAGCCGCGTGCCGATATGGCCTCAGCCATGTCTCTGCGTAATGGATGCAGGTGTGTGCCTGAACTTGGCGTCAGTGTCGAAGATGTACTCGTGGTGGTGGGGGAAATTGTCGGATATGACAATATTCTCTCAGCATCACGAATGAATAAAGCTGTTGTCGTGTTTTTAACATCAGAGCAGTTAGTAAGCCAAGTAACTGAAAATGGTTTGTGGATTAAGGAAACGTTTGTGCCCGTGACTCCTCTATCGGCTCCGTCGACTAAAGTCACTATTTCAAACGTACCGCCTTTTGTATCAAATGATACTATCGTTAAAGAATTAACTCGATATGGCAAGATCGCAAGCCCTGTCAGAAACATCCCTTTAGGATGTAAAAGTACGGATCTTAAACACGTTATGTCGTTCAGGCGACAAGTACTAATGTTCCTGACTTCATCAGAACGCACATTGGAGATTTCGTTCCGTGTAAATCACGGAGATGATTCGTATATGGTGTACGCAAGTACCGATAATTTGAGGTGCTTTGAATGCGGACATATAGGCCATAAACGCTTTTCGTGCCCCAATAAGAAAGTGAATGATGAACAACAATTGCCTGCCAACATAACTGAAAGCGGACCATCTCATCATAACGACACTATTGATGCTGTGGAGAATACAGTAACACAAAAGAAACAAGCAACAAAGAAGCAAAGCAAAAGGTCTTTAGAGGAAGTCTACGGGCACAACGAGGTGAGTGAAAGCGATGCTGGTGTGGATGATGAGACTGACAGTAGAGACCAGGCTGGATGTAGTGTTGCTGTTGCTATGCATACAAATGATATAGTTGATGATGTTAACGAAAATGAGACTGTAACTCAAACTGATGTACAAACAGGAGAGCAATACTCAGTAGATGATTTAGATGGACTGTCTCAATGTACTGAGGATAGCATGAGAGATGATGGGCAGTGGTCTGAAGGGTCAGAGATGTCTAAAGTGGTGACAGAAGATTTGTATAGTGTGGCTCAAATTAATGCTTTTTTAGATGAGACCAAAGGTAAAACTACAGAAGTGAGAGAATTTTTTCCAGATTTGGATAAATTTATCTCCTCTGTTACATGGGCAAGAAAAAGTTGCAGCTATGACGAATTATCACAGCAGAAACGTTTTAGACTGAAGAAGCATTTAACTGATATACGGAAAATATGTAAAACTGGAAAAGGGAAAGCGAAGAAAGGAAAATTTAATTAATAATAATGGGCAATACACTTTTCTTCTTGATTGTTCTTTTTCTCCTCTCTTTTCCCCTTATGGAAACCTTACATGTGGGATCTCTAAATGTTAATGGGATGAGGGATAGGAGAAAGGCTGACACGATTCTAGAATTTATCAGGTTGAAAAACCTTGATGTGATTTTCCTAGAAGAAACTCACAGTGACGTAAATAATGAAGTTGACTTGAAAATGTGGTGGAGGAATGAATGTGTTTACTCGCACGGGACTAATTTAAGTGCAGGAACTGCAATTCTATTTTCCCCAGCCACAAAAGCTAAAGTTCTTTATAAAAAAGAAATTGAACCAGGAAGATGTTTAGCAGTTAAGGTCGATTTAAATGGGGTTTTATTTGTGTTTGTGAACATATATGCACCTAATATAGGGGCTGACAGAATACACATTTTTAATAAGCTAAATGTATTTTTAAGACAACAACAAGAAAGTGAGTTAATATTTCTAGGTGGGGACTGGAACTGTACACTTAACTCCGTACTGGATAGAAACGGAGAAGAACCCCATTTTCAGTCACCCACAGTACTAGCAAATGTTATTAAAACTTTTAATTTTACTGACATATGGAGAGAAAACAATCCCTTGGTAAAACAATACACTTGGGTAAAGGTTCATGATGGAATTATTTCAGCAGCACGCCTTGACAGATTGTATTTATCAAGAAATATGAAAAGTAGAGTTGTACATACAGCTATTGTCCCTACACCTTTTACTGATCACAAACTAATCACTGTCGATTGTAATATGACTGTTAAGAAAAAAAGAAGTGCGTACTGGCACTTTAATGTTAAACTATTGCAAGACAAGGATTTCTGTGATTCTTTTAAACATTTGTGGGAAACTTGGAAAATTGAGAAAGAAAGATATGATAATATTACCCTTTGGTGGGAAGTCGGGAAAGTTCACATAAGAGAATTCTGTATGCAGTATACATCTTATTCAAATGTGTGTTTGAAACGGACTTTAGCATGTCTTGAAAGAGAAATCATTGAGATTGAAAAGAACATGATGGGAGATCCTTCTGTGAATACACATGAGTGGACTGAAAAAAGACTGAAATTGAGCTCGGTTTTAAACGAAAAAGTCAAAAGAACTCTGGTGAGAAATAGATTTTTATCACTAAAAGATATGGACGGTCCCACTTCTTTTTTTTTCAACTTGGAACGCAAGAATGAACAAGTGAATCAAATGTTTAGTCTGAAAAACAACAATGGACAATGCACATCTGATCCTATGGAAATGCGAAGATTAGCTGTGGACTTTTACTCCCATTTATATTCAGCTGAGGACATAGATATTCAAATCCAAAATGAACTCTTACAAGATCTTCCCAGTTTAACTGACGATGATAAACAAGGTTTAGAAGCTGGATTTACATTTGGGGAACTAAGTACTGCGGTAGCGGGACTTTCTTCAGGTCGTACCCCAGGTATTGATGGTCTTCCTGGCGAGTTTTATAAACATTTTTGGTCAATAATTGGAACGGATCTCTTTGAAGTGCTGCAGGAATGTATCCGTACAGGTTTTTTACCTAAAAGTTGCCAACGGGCAATCTTGACTTTACTACCGAAAAAAGGTGATCTTACACTGTTAAAGAGCTGGAGACCTGTGGCTATTCTGTGTTCCGAATATAAACTTTTATCAAAGTGTCTCGCTAATAGACTAAACAAAATACTGTATAAACTTATACATAAGGATCAGTCCTATTGTATAAAAGACAGATGTATCTCTGACAATTTGCATTTAATGCGTGATGTGATTGATTATGCTTTGGGTAACAATATTAATGTGGGAATTTTATCACTCGACCAAGAAAAAGCCTTTGATCGCGTAGATCATGAGTATCTTTTTAAAGTATTGGAGGCTTTTGGTTTTGGGGAGAATTTTATAAATATGGTAAAGTTGTTGTACAATGAGGCCACATGTATGGTAAAGATAGCAGGTGGCCTTAGTGTCCCTGTTAAGGTGCAGAGGGGAATACGACAAGGGTGCCCACTCTCTGGTCAGCTTTATAGTTTAGCTATTGAACCTCTTCTATGCAAATTAAGAGAGAAATTAATGGGATTGAAGGTGCAAGAGTTAAGCTCTAATGACTGTATAAAAGTTTCAGCATATGCCGATGATATTTCTGTTGTTTTAAGAAATGATAAGGATGTTCAGGTTGTAAAAGAGATTTTAGTGAATTATGGTAAAGCTTCTTCTGCCAAAGTAAACTGGGCCAAAAGTGCCGCTTTGTGGTGTGGTTTAGACCACAATACTCCAAACCTTCCAGGTAACTTACAATGGGGAAGAGCTGGTTTTAAGTATTTAGGGGTGTTTTTAGGGAAGGAGGACTATATGAGACAGAATTGGGAGGGCTTGGTGGAGAAGGTGTGTGCTCGATTGTCTCACTGGCTTTGGCTGCTACCCCAGTTATCGTATAGGGGAAGAGCTTTGGTCTGCAACAACCTTATAGCCTCATCCCTATGGCATAAAATGATCATCCTGGAACCGCCTGAAGACTTGGTATCAAGAATTCAGAAACGTTTAATAGACTTTTTCTGGACTGGACAGCACTGGGTAAAAGCACCTGTGTTGTTTTTGCCTAGACAAGAAGGTGGACATGGATTAGTGGATATCAGAAGTAGAATAAAGACCTTCAGACTCCAAACAGCTAAAAGACTTCTATATGGAACAGATGTAAGCTGGTCTGGAGTTGCTTGTGGCCTCCTCAGGAGAGCAGGAGGAATGGGGCTAGACAAACATTTCTTTCTTATGGATATACAAAACGCTAACTTGTCTGGACTGACTTCTTTTTACTATTCAGTGCTGAAAGCCTGGAGGACGTTAAGTATCACAAGAGACACTATGGAGTTGCAAGGACTTTGGTCTAAAGAAGAACCTTTGCTGAACAATTCTATTTTTGACTTAGAGATTTTAAAAACATCCTCAATGAAGAATGCTCTAGTATCTGCAGAAATCACAAAAATTGGACATTTATTGACATCGGAAGGGTGGATGACGGCTGAAATCTTGGCATCTAAGCTTGGGTTCAGATCAATTCGTCTGGTGCAAAGGCTGGTGAAGGAGATCCAGGATTGTTTATCAGCGGATTTTAAATGCTCATTGGATGCTACTCATGAGGATATGAGTTCTGTTTTCCCTGAACTAAGGATATCCCCTGCCATAGAAGATTTTGAAGAAAAAGAGGGGGCCTTGCTGACTTTTAAAATACCTGAACTGGACCTTTTTAGCCAAGCAGGGAAAAAGGCACTGTACATCACTTGTGTGAAAGTTTCACACATTCGTAGCCTGGAAGGGATAAAGGAATCGAAATGGCAGGAGTTCTTAGGACCAGGTTTTTCCCCCAAAGGTAGCTGGAGGACCCTGTACAAACCTCCAATTGAAAAAAGGTCTGGAGACCTTCAGTGGAGAATTGTGCATGGGTTAATAGCTACAAACAGACATAGAGCACACATTGATCCCCAAGTACAGGAGGGTTGTCCGTTTTGCGGAACTACTGAAACTGTTTTTCATTTATTTTTTCAATGTGGGAGGCTTGGGCCATTGCTTTCTCAATTGGAAGAATGGTGTGCAGTTTTAGGAGAGACATTTTCACCTACACTTTTCATTTATGGGCCAAAATATAATAAGAACAGAAAACAGATCCATGTTTTACTTAACTTTTTATTTGGCCAAGCAAAAATGGGAATTTGGGTCTCACGCAAAAGTAAGATTAATAATGATGGGTCAACTGATGTGATGGCAATTCTAAAAGGTTTAATTAAATCAAGGTTAAAAGTGGAATATGCCTATTATAACCTGGTTAAAGACCTAGAGACTTTTAATTATATCTGGGGATTCAATCAGTGCATATGTGAAACTGACATCAATGGTTGTTTGCAAATGTACATTTAACTGTGATATCTTGTTGTTGTTGCTATTGTATTTTGTTATTTTGCATAGTTGTTTTTTTAACTACAATGCTCTTAACTCTATTTAATATTTAATTGAACCTCGTTTTTGTAATAAAGGGGATCAAAAGTCAAAGTCTCTCTCTCTCTCTCTCTCTCTCTCTCTCTCTCTCTCCTCTCTCTCTCTCTCTCTCTCTCTCTCTCTCTCTCTCTCTCTCTCTCTCTCTCTCTCTCTCTCTGATTATTATGCATGACACCATATTCACAAACTAATTTTCAAAACTAGCTCCTACATCTGAAAAGTTAGGGGTAGTCAAGAGAACTCCAAAGCACTGTATGGGGCCGATCACACCAAAGCATTTATGGCAGTTACAGGCACCTTTTTTGAACGATTTTCTATGGACCGGGAGCGCTATGTGCGCTGTTTATGTGTGCTGAACGCCTTGCGTTTTTCGCCGCATGCAGCAGCACATGTTTTTGAAGAAACGTTGAAAAGCGCCCGACGTCATTTGCGTCTTTCCATTGTCCAATTGAATGAGGGGAGAGGCGGGCCTTCCGTTGTGGTGAGGGAAGTGTAATGTAATGTAATGCACTTTAATCGGGGAAAGCCCATAAGCGGCGTAAGCAAAAGCCGATCGGCACAGGAATTTTTTTGCTCATTACCCCGATTTCGCATGGCATGTAAACACCTTAACCGGCTTTTTCACGGTTTTGTCCATGTGCGCATGTCTCTGCGTGTGAAAGAAAAATGTCAGACGCGGAAGTAAGCGCAAAGTAACGCATAAAAGTCTCCGCTCTACTAAAGCAGTTGGCAGAGAAACTGCGAAAATAAAAACTGATGTTATATTTACAGGTTCTGGAGACACGAAAAGAGATAAAACAATATAGCTTAAGACAGATATGCCATCTGCTTTTTGATCGACTGTTATGTACTATAGGCGATGACGTCACTGCCTGCGAGAAACCTGACAAATCTCCAAGTCCAATGTAAACGCAGACCGCCTCAGGGTTGCCTAGCAATATAAAAAGCTGCATGGCACAGCTCTTTTTTTAAAGTGACCAAAAAATGGCAGTGCGGTGGGTCTTGCGTTTCCAAGCGTTTAAAACGTGTTTGGTGTGATTGGCCCCAAATGCAGCACAAAGCTTTTGCAAGTCAATTCAACCTGCTATTTTAAGTTTGGACTTGTGATAAGTTGTAAGACATAACTTATAAAAACAAGTTGAAATTATTTGACTTAATTTGTTAAGTTAAACTAACATAAAAATCCATGTTGATTTTTTACACTGCAAGACCAAATCACAAACAATCCTAAAATGGCTTATTTTCATGTACAAGTTAGGCAAGAAGTAACAGCTGTAAACTGTATCCAGTTTTTTTTATGTTTGAATGCATGTCTTATGGGCGGTATACATTTCGCATATAAAACCAAGCGCAAAATGCGACTGTGCCGCTTTTCTCCCAATGGGCTTACCAAAGCGGCATGCTGAAAAGTTGAAGTATTTTCAACTGGCTGCAGCTTGCCGAGCGTCCAGGGGCAAACCAGAAATTTTAAAAGTGGGGGTATATTTTATGTATGGTGATGTGACCCAAAGCTGATGTTCATAATAATAAATTCTAAATAGAATACCAATTGCCATTTTACAGCACCCTACTGCAGCGATGCGCGGGTTGATCCAAAATGAGTTACCCGTGGGTACGAGTCATCCAAAAATATTTTTAATGATATTTGGGTCGCAGTCGGTCGGATCATTTGAAATAAAGATGCCCATTAACTATTTTAATTACTACTTTTAAAAAATGTGGGCCAGGGAGCGGGTCGGGTACAATATTTATTTTTAATATTTTTGCGGTCAGAGTTGCAGACGGGTTAGTTGAAAATGTTGGTCAGGTGCGGGTTGTTTATACATTGACCCGCTCATCACTGCCATGCTTTGTTATGGAATGTACGACATAAAAGAGAATGTAAATTAAATTAACATTTACTAATAATTATTAATACATAGCCTACACTTTACAATCTTTAAAAAAAATTATTTTAAAGGTATAGCGGTTTTCTTTTTCCAGGTGGATCATCAAGACTATTGGTCATCCCCGTTGTCAATCATTCTGGTGATATGTTTCTGTAAAGCCGTCGTACATGCTCGTCCCTAGGTTCCCTTTCTGCACATGCACACTTTCCGGTGTATATGTGTGGTAAGCTATACGGTTTCAGCCATTCATTGAAGCTCGCGTTTTCACCGTGTTTTTTCAAAATGTCTGAGGGTCGCAAGTGAAAAAGTGTCTACGAATTGTATGACAAGAAGATAAAGACTTGTGAAGAAAGAAACAAAACCAGAGTGTTTTTGGAAGGATATATTCACACTGGTGTGCACTAAAAGCACAGGTTGGGCTTCCCACTGATGTCTCAGTTGCGAAGTTTCTACTCGACAGGTAAAGTTTGTCATGCTTTTTGGAGAAATCCATTTAAAATCACTGCTAGTATAAATTAGCGATGCTAGCCCTGGCACAAGTCACGAACTGCACACACAGTAAACATCTCAATGTATGAGCCATGCCGAGCCGACAGCAACTTGTAAAAGAGCAAAAAAAAGATCTAGGCTTGTGCATTCTCTCTCTTGCACACTTTAATAGGCGTTTCCTCTTGGGAGCAGGTGGAGTGTTGCGCAATTGCATTTTTTTTTAAGTGGAGAGGGCGGTTCTTTTCTAAAATTCGGGAAAATCTTCCGTTATACCTTTAAAATCTTTATTGGAATATGCTATCATGGTACTTTCTATGATATATGTGTTATCTTAAACAGAGGTGTAAAAAGTACTCAAAAATTTTACTCAAGTGAAAGTACAAGTACTGAGTGTAAATTTTACTCAATTAAAAGTAAAAGTATCTGGCCAGAATTATACTTGAGTAAAAGTAAAAAGTACCACATTAAAATTGTACTTGAGTATTAAAAAAGTAAAAGTAACCGGAAAAAGGAAAACGAGAGATTCATGTTTAAGCTTTCTCTAAAAACATTAAGTGAATGAACCACATAAAAGGTTTTATCCTTTACAACTGTTTGTATTTAATTGTATTTCATTATCAAACTATAAGACTACTACATAATTTCCAACATGATCTCACAAAGTTCAGTGGTATAGTCACAGAATGTTTTGCTCATTTATCCGTGTCATTGTCACGGATCTCCGCATTTTTCCCTGTCTGTCCCACGGACTTTCTTTTACGTGTCAGTTTCACGTATTGATTACTCAATTGTTTTTCTTATTTTTAAACCATTTTCACGTGGGTTTGGGGTTAGATTTGGGGTTAGATTTGGGGTTTGGGTTAGGATGTCACTTTAACTATTGGTTTATACTATTTTTTCCATACTTTTAAACAATTGTCGCCTGATGTTAGGGTTGGGTTTGGATGTCATTTTATGTTACAGAAAGTCGTTCTAAACCCAAACCCACGGGAAAATTGTAAGAAAATAGGAAAAACAATTGAGTAACCAATACGTGAAACTGACACGGAAAAGAAAGTCTGTGGTACAGACACAGAAAAATGCAGAGATCCGTGACAATGAATTTTAGTATGCAACATGCTACTCAAAATTGTAAAACCTCGAACTTAACTTAAATTTCAAGCTCTATCCAGCCGATGCAGGATAAGGTGTATTAAACTTTTTTCACACTGTAAGTCCAAATCCCCTTTTGGTGCATATCCAATAGGAATCCAATCACATTTAGAACGGTGAACGGCTAAAAACCACATGAAATCTGTTTTTCTAATCCGTTTCAGGCTACATCCAGAGGTGGTTTGAAATCCATTTCAGTCTTACCGTCCTGATCGCATTTGTGTAGCTTTTTCAGTTACGTCATGCTGTCATTTCACATAAAACACGTCAGACGTCGAGGCAGATTGTCATGCCAGTGCGACGTCATTGCCATAGAAACAGTGCAGATAATCCGGAAAACGACTACAGGATGAACAGATCGGATCTGAACAGTTGTGAAACACAATGTGGACAGTGAGTCTGTCAAATTAGATATGCACCAAAATTTGGACTGACAGTGTGAACAAGGTATTAGTCTTGATAGAGGCTGCTAACAGCAGGAAACGTGTCACACTTCATGTGTTGTCGATTTCAAAGAAGCAAAAAATCTTCATCATAAGATGAACTGTTGGCCAGTTCCTTAGTGTGGTCCAAAGGCTCCAGAATAATTTCAATTAAACTGACCATCAGCGCAATTCATTTGGTTTGACAGAGCAAGCAAAAATAGATCTCTAAAATAGAAGTACTTTTTGACTGTAAATAAAATTGTAAGGAGTAAAAAGTACTTTTTTTCTTTAAAAAATGTAATTAAGTAAAAGTAAAAGTACTGATTTTTATTTGTACTCAAGTAAAGTAAAAATCCCCAAAAATAATACTTAAGTACAGTAATCAAGTAAAATTACTCAAGTACTTTACACCTCTGATCTTAAATCACTCACAGAGACTCATTCAGCCATATCACATGTGGCCATAGTTAGTAATTTTAGGTCAACCCCACCCTTTCTCTTAGCATTCTTTAGTTAAGGTTGCTCTCAGCAGCTTTGTGAATAGGTTTTAGGAAGAAACTTTTAGCTAAGAACTTTTCCTGCTATTTAGGAGAACTCCTAAAATGTCTTGTGAATACAGGCCCTGATGTTTAAGATGTCTAATCACCTCAATCATCTAAAGAGAAAACCAGTGGGTGGATTTAAAACGATACTCTTGAGCTCTATTGCTAGTGTAAATGTTTCTCATTTGTCCTCACGTGTGATCTGGCAGACACTGAAGTCATCTCCAGGGATGTTCTCCGGACTCCAGGCATTCCCCTTGATACAGTAAGTGGTCCCTGGCTCCAGGTTCACGATAGTATTGTCAAATGTGACCAGAGAGTTGGTAGTATTGAGACGGGTTTGGCTGTATGGGCCGTCCCTGACAATGCTGAGGCTGTAGAGAACAGCATGATTCACTGGATCCCACTTCACCAGGATACTGCTGTTACTGGGTGAACTGGTGTTGAACTGAGGAGCAGGGAGGACTGTAAAGAAAAAGCAGAAAAGATGATGATGATGAATAATCAGGCACAAAGCTGCTATGTGACCAGGTTTGTGGACACAAAAAAAGATATTTGCTGATGCATGAACCCTAAACGATCAGACCTTATTGGATATCACATTAGATTCTTGTTCAAGAGATTTAGAAAAGTACATTCCTTAAAAGTGGTTTTATTTACCACTTTCTAATCTGTCCTAATTGTTGTCATCTCAGATTGCTCAAGTGTTTGAAAAAACTATGCCATCCCATTGTACTTTTATGAACCACATCATGACGTAATTCTGCCACGTTTGTAAGTGATTCTGAGCAATTCTCCTGTTTGTTCCTGTGTGACCTTCTCAGCGTGCTCCCTGACAAAAACGCAAAACTGCTGTGGGCTATCACCGGAGAAACGGAAGAAATGTTTTCTCAGCTCTTTTGTCACGATTCGACGTCTCATATTTTGCCTGCAGAGCAAAGCCGGATAACGTTACTTACAGTTAGATGTGGGAGAAACCTACTTCACAAGCTGCTAAAAGTCAAGCCCCTGAGATCGGCTATGTGACCTATGCCGATCGTTCCTCTTTAACCTCAAATAGAAGATAAGGTTACCGCACTGGCCGAGGGATAGAGAATAGCCAACTCTGTCCCTGCATGAATGGATCATTTCTTTGGCCTCGGGGTCAATGAGGGTGGAGAAAGGGGAGAAATGTACCTGTCTTTGCTTCCACGGAGATGGATGGCTGGCTCCTGCCTGCACTGTTGACAGACATGACACTGAGAGTGTAGTCTGTGTAAGGCTGCAGGTCGGTGACAGTCCCCGGAGAGCTCGGTACCGGGGTCTCCGAGAAGAAAGAGCCATCGCTGGTCTCGGCTCGCAGGATGTAGGAAGTTGCGCCAGGGACTGTGGAGAACTCCACTGTAATTTTCTGGCTTTCTTTGGAGGAGGCCGTCTGAATGGTGGGCACGTCAGGAGCTAAACACACAGAGCATATGTGAAAATCACTTAATGCAGTGTGACCCGTCTTACTACAATTAAATAGGAACCAAACAGCTCATTTAAAATGTGTCAAATTATTATTTTGTAGATCTTGGGGTGTCATCAGTTTAGAAAGTTCTCACACATCTCAGGTACATACCAGTAGATCCATCCACAGTGGCATCTGCCAGCAGATTCATAAAGTTTCCCAAGGCTTCCACACGAAAGGTGTACGCAGTGTTAGGGTTCAATGAATTAACCGAGCCCATGATGGTGTTCTGTCCGAAGCTGGCGAAGACCACAGGGACTTGAGAGTTAGGTAGAGAAGCTGTTACTCTGTAAGACAGCGCACCTTCATATCTGCTCCAGCGGACAACGGCACTCTTGGATGTCATCGTGAAAACACTCACCGTCATTGGGCTGCCTGAGAGATATTATGAAAAAAAGGGAAGAAACTGAAAATTTTCCATTTCTAAAATATTGTGTAAAGCAAAACATTGCCTTAAATAAGTATGGTGAATTTATATACGGTAGATAGGTTTGGTCGAGGAGAGCAGTACCTGATGCCTGTAAACAAAACAATAAACAAAAAGATGCCTTAGATATGTAAGCATTTCACTTCATTTTATATTCTCAATTATTATTATTATTTCAGTATAGTTATTATTTTACACACATTCTCAATGTGTAAAATTAAACCCTAAACATACAGTATGTTTGACAGCATAATTTAAAGCATTTCTATTTTATTACATAAAAAAATCACAGTTTCCACTTTTTTATATTTGAATGCAAGTATATAGAGAAATAAAAGTTAATACATTAAAGTTTGTACCTGTAAGATTATTCCAACCAAAAACACCAGACACTTGATTCCTCCAAGACCCGACATCTTGTTTCTTAATCTGTAATCTTTTTTAATAAAAGCTCTGTGCTGTCTGTTGTTTTCTGTTTTGTCTGAATATACATCTTCAAGTCATCTACTTTAATCTAGCCCCACCTCCTTAACAGAGGTGGCCAATCAGAATTAGATGTGTGAGTTAGCTGGCGAATCAGACAAAGGGATGAGAAATAATCTTCAGACAGGTGTAACACAAAACTAGGGTAAATGTAATGTAGTAGAGTAAAAGTGTTTCAGGTAGTAGTATGAGAGATGCTTTCTAAAATAAACTTACGGAGACATCTGACCACAGACTGTTTAATATTGTAATCTTGGCTAGTCAAAGATTTAGCATTTATTATGGATCTGTTTAAAATTAAATTAAATTAAACATTTAGGGGCGGTTTCCCGGACCAGGATTAGCTTAATCCAGGACTAGGCCTTAGTTTAATTAGGAAATATAACTAGTTTTAACAAACATGCCTTACTAAAAACATTACCTGTGTGCATTTTGAGGTAAAACAAAGGGCACTGATGTATTTTAAGAAATGTCAGTGCAAGTTACTTTCAGTTTGGAGAGCTCTTAAAAGCGTTTAAGTCTAGGACTAGTCTAATCCCTGTCCGGGAAACCGCCCCTTAATACAATAACTCTTATCAAACTTTAGTGTCTCTGTATTGTCTACAAGCTAAGATTTCTTATACATTTTCTTGCACACAACTAAAATTATATACTCGACATTACAATCTTTAATGGTAGATTAATCATGTGATTTTTATTTTAAATAAGAAATTATTTTTGAACATAAATATGTTAACTTTAATGTATCTCGCTGTGCTTTAAATAGGGACCATGTTGTGTACACAGACCATTATCTTATTTGTATAATAAGCTGCAAGTTTTCTGTATATTTGTGGAAACGATTACTAAAACGTTTAATAAACAAATAAACATATCTAAATAAAAATCAATTTTAAAAGTCATGGTAGTAAAAATAAGATGATTTACACTTGGTCTACGAATTTTACACAGTGGTGCAAACTTATTAATTTACTATAATATTATACATACAAACAAATACACATACGAGCGCTCGTGCACGCACACACAGACTTCTGCCCAGTGACGGGAGCGCGCATCCGCCTCGATTCAATTCAACAACTCAAGATGGCAACTGGACCAGAACACGGCTTGAAGAAAGTCGTTTGGCAAAGTAAGTTCCACATTCACTAAACTAATGTTTTGTCTGCACACTTCGTGAATGCAGCATTGTTCACATGAGCTCACTTCAAACTGTCAGAGGTTTAAATGTCTAATACAGACACACGCGCACAAAGAGCTGGGCTTGGCTGAAGAAGTTACAGATTTTCTGTTAAGTTTAAATGTAGGAGTCTAAAGTTAAGTTACTTGAACTTTAGTTAGGAAATGAGCCGCATCTCGCGCGCGTGCTTTGTTTTCATTGCTTTGTTTGCGCGTGCTTTGTTTTTGTCTCACAGAGTCACTTTATCCGTTAGCTGCTTTGCTAATGTTAGCCTGTCCTGTTTCAGTTTCAGTGCTTCGATGCTCACTTCTACATTTCTGCTCAAGCTTTCCCTGTCATGCTTGGAAAAGTTGATTATCGGGGGCTTGTATGCTTTGCCATCATGACTTTGATGACGTCATGGGTAGTTTGTGAAGTTTACAAGTGACTTCCGGTCTTGTCTTATTTGACATTTTCGTATCATTAGATGAAGTGCGTTAAACATACAAATCTACTAAGTGTTTTGCAAGCATGTCAAATTTTCGCTTTATTACAAATATATCATATTGTTTACGGTGGCGCATTTCTGCCACAGACCTATTATTTTTTTCAACACATTTTTCTTATTAAAATTACATATTTTCCCGTATTAAAAAGCTTATAGTTTTAATGACATAATATATCGTTATAACGACATAACTGAGTGAAAAAATAACATGTATATGGCAGCGGTGCGCTAACATAATTGTTTGTGACTGTTCACAGAATACGTGTTTTTTTTCTCAGGTCACCATGATGTGAAATAAGCCGCCGGTTGTGTTTAACCGTCTTTGCCCTTCTCGTTCAGAACAAAACTGATATGAGGAAATAAATGTTCTGTTTTTTTGTTTCATACTGCATTGCAGAACAGAGTCAAGCAAAAATAACAACTTAATTTATGTGATATATCACAGGAATCAAGGACACCATCATTACTGACTGCAGAAAGTCAGAAGTATGGAAGGTCAGTGAGCATTGTTTTTCTTCTCTTTCCTTCTCTTCCAAGTTACTGACTCTCCATTTAAACCAAAGCAAAATAATATAAACACACGTCATGTCAGGGGTCATGTTTGATTGCCATCCCTTTGAGCCAATGTAGTGTTTGCTTGTGTAATAATTCACTATTGTTTACTACAAACAGAATCTGGTTGACTCAAAAACAGTGTATCAGTTCAGGGCGTCTACAGGCTTGCTAAACTGTACTGAAGAGTTTTTAACTGCCAATGACAGTCGTGATCAGACACGATTGATTAAGTCACATGTTATTATTACAGATCCTCATCCTGGACCACTTTACCACCCGCCTTCTCTCCGCATGCTGCAAAATGTCGGATCTCATGTCAGAGGGCATCACGAGTAAGTCAGATAAGAGATTTAGCTCTGGCATCCTTTGAACATCCTTTGTGCTTTATGGAAAGTATACCATCGTTCTTTGAGGTTCATTGTGGGGTGTAAACCAAACGCTCTTCCTTCCTGTGTTGTTCAGAAGGGAAGCATTCTCAGTTCCTCACTCACCTAGAAAAAAAGTATAGAAATGTGGAGGATAGGAATGAATATAAACATGTTACCTTTCATTGTTCACTGTAAAAATTACTTTCCTACTTAGTATTTTTGTCTTGTTTTCATTACAAATATCTAAAAATTCTTAAATTAGTAAGCAAAATGACCCAAGAAAATAAAGTGTTTGCACAAAAAATATTAAATGAAAGTGAATTTGTGCTTAAAACAAGCAAATCCGCCAAAAGGGTAAGAAAAAAAACTTAAACACTTAATTTCAAGAAAAAAAATCTTACCACATTGTGAATCTTTTTTTTTTTGTTGCTTGTTTTAAGCACAAATTCATTTAATTTTAAATGTTTTGTCCAAACACTTTGTTTATCTTACAACAGGAATAATGTTTGAAGTTGATATTTTCTGTTTTGTAGTTTGCAGTTAATTTATATTCCAGTGATTTGTTTACAGTTGTGGAAGACCTTTACAAGAACAGAGAACCAGTACCAGAAATGAAGGCTGTCTACTTCATGACTCCCACTGCCAAGGTAAACCCATTAAAAACTTTGGTAGGGCTGTGCGATATTTGGGAGGGGCGGTATGCGATAACTTGCTGTCTGGTACTGTATATGATATGCACTACGGTAATACAAAGAACAGCTTGCACAGAGCAATCGATCATTTTGCATTAAATAACGACTGTTGGGATTAATTTAAGACACACAGTTTATAATTAGCGCTGAAAAGGTGTGGTCTAAATTTATTGCTGACCTTGTAACATTTGCCTTTGTAGTTTCTTTTCTCTTTATGGGAGGAGATTATTTAATTGATTCACGTGATTTACTAATATTTGTGCAATTGATAATACTGGTATTTGTGCCATTAATTAATGCCAATGTCTTGAAGAGGCATCACAGAGATCAGAGAGCGTGCTGTACAAGGCAGAGGATATTTTTAACATGTAACAGTTTATTTGGAAAGCCAGAGAAACATATTACTCAAAAATATAGAGACAGAGCGCAGCGCGTCATAACCTGAAAACCACGCCTACCGGGGGGGAAACAATCCAACCGTCTCCATTGACTTTGTATTGCGAGAGGCTGCCTCCTTGTTAAAACTCAGCCTTTGAGGAGAAAAAGTGGATCGCCGACTACGTTTCCCCTAGTGGATGCAGTTTCGTTAATAGTGGTACTGTAAACAAAGCTCGGGCACACAAAACAAAAAAACATAAAAGAAGCTGGGGTGGAACAGATTACAGTCAGCTCCGTCGTACGTCACTGGCTTGCTCGACTTTATGCGGCGCCGCATTCGGATGGAGTCAGAGTACCGCGAGAGCTCTTCAAGAATTCTTACGGAGTAGTTTCATTTCGACTTGCTCTCGCGGTACTTTGACGTCATCTGTCTGTCAGTTCTTGCAGCGCAGCATGAAGTTAAACACACACACTTTTTCACACAGAGATCGTTATATAATTGGCTACATGTTTTGTCTATCAACATTTTCCATTCATTGGCTGATGGAGGAACGAAAAAGCAATTTGGTTACATCCCTAAAGGACGTCACGTTTTCGACGGTGCTGTTTTTGGATTATCTATTATACTACCTCCCTATTTTAAATACAAACTTTAAAGGCAGGTTCATGTGTTTACTGGAACGTAAATTACCGGAGTGTAATCTCATATACCCTTACATGTTACGATGTAAATAGTCCTCAGATTGTATATTATATTCTATTACCAGACGGTCATGCGAAATCTGATGTAAATAATAGACTATATATCTATATTTCACGGATTATACGCATTTGTGGACAAAAATGTTCATTGGATGATTCACACATCTGAAACAGACTGGATTCGACTTGTGATACCCACAAAGAAAAAAAAGTCATGTTTATTTTTGCATGTTGTCATCCACAATTCTCTCACAAAATACTACATATGATGCTAGAACATCTGTATCTCAAACGGCTTTACAGGGGGTATGGCTGAGCTAAAAGAGATTAGGTTTGAGTTTTCCTGAGTTTCTATATTCAAATGGCCACAACTTCTCAAAATCGTATCAGATTTCCATCTGTTACACATCGTTGGAAAGCTTAGAATTTACACTTTTAGAATCTGTGAATAACTCAAAATACCCCAGATCCGACTTCTGTCCCTACTTTCCGTGACTGGTCACATTTTTATATTTTTACAGCAATTATATGCTGTAACACCTTGCCAAAATCACAGCATAAATGAAAGGTAGCACTAAAATAAATAAGTGTTTTTTTGCTACTTTTGTGCACGCGTCTGATATGCGGACCATTCTCCAGCAGCACAAGCGTTCTCCTCTCTACAAACAGCAGACATTTAAAAAAATGAATAATTTAAATTTAAAAACATAAATAGTAATTTCCTTTTACCTAACAGACCTAGCCGAACACATGTTTGGTGCCAGACAAGCTAGCCAAAACTGTATAAGAATTAATTGGAAAAACATTACCTGGTCTGATGTGTGTCTGTTCCTACTGCACGAGTCAGATAGTAGCAGGGTTTCCCACAGCATATTTCAGTTAAGGCGCCCGCCTAAGCTTGGAAACCCTACCGCCTTAACTAGCTCGTCAAAAAAACCAAAAACAACGCTGCACAAGAGGCCGTCAAGTGCATCTCGGAGAATAGGGCATATGCTCATCACACCGCATGCAGGGACGCGCGCCACACGGCCGTAATGAAAAAGATGTGGTCCGGACCGCCACTGTCTGGAGGATAGCCAGTTGATAAAACACGTGTCCGTGAGAACTGTAAGTGGACTTATGTTTTGGGGTTATTTAAGCCTGTTATTGTATTAGTCTATAGTTCTTTCTAATTTAAATGAAGTTAGCTGGTGATTTTGTTGTTTGAGCAACCTGCTAAGGTTTCACGTGCCTGTTGATTAGATATAATTGTTGCTCACTTTATTTATGTGCATTATTTACATGCTACAGTAGCTACACTCCTTTAAGATAATGTAATTAATAGTGGGAAGAAATAATCAGTTTTGCAATTTTTGCACTATCTATCATCGTTCGCCACACGTTCTACAACATCTGGTTTAGTTTGTGTTTATTAACCCTTTAGTTTCACTTCATAACGCAGCTATTCCCGTTAGAGGTATGTGTTAAAAACATTTAAATTCATTAATAATCTAGTATGTGTTCATTTTTTGTCATAGTTTCTTCAAAATTAAGTTTTATTTGAGTGTTTTAAAAATAAATATTTTATTTATTTATTTTATTAAAATATTTTTATTTTCATCAAATACCACCCCTTTGATTTCCACGTCCTTGGCCCCGCCCAACCCTACCACCTTAACTAACAAATTTTCTGTGGGAAACCCTGAGTAGGATCAGAATTGGACATAAACTACATGAATGCACAGTTTCATCTGGTTTTGTATTAACAATTCAGATGGTGTCCATCGCTTTATAAGCACAGTTTATTATCTGTCAATTTATTCATCTGTCAATAATAGATCACATCTTCCAGCCATGTTACAAAGCTCAGATAGTCTCATTTTGGTTTGTTAAACATAATGAGTTTACTGTAGTCAAATGACCTCCAAAGTCAGCAGATCTCAGTTCAACAGAGAACTTTTGAGATGTAGTGGAACCGGAGATTCACATCATGAATGTGTAGCTGACAGATCTGCAAAACGGTCTGATGTTACAGTAGTATAATATGTTAATGTTTCTTGGTGAAGCAATGACAAAGAATTAAGACGTTTGTGAGGGCAAAAGTGAATCCAACACGTTATTAGTAATGTGTACCTTATAAAGTGTCAGATGAGTGTATAGTACCGATATTTGGTGAAAAATAAATTGCTTTAACATTTTGTGTTGCATTGACAGCCCCAATAAAAATGCTAATAATAAACTGATGTGTTATTCTGTGAACTATTCTTCATGTGTGTTGTATTCTGATTTAATCTGCTCACTTTACTTTTACAACCTCTTTATGATCTTGTTGATTTTTGTTTACAGTGTATTGATTCCTTCATAAATGACTTTAAGGTGAAACCCAAGTACAAAGCTGCATATGTCTACTTTACTGACTGTAAGTCCACTGCTTCAATTTTTATTTCTTAAAAACTTTTTCCTTACCAAGAAATATAAAAAAACACTTTTACATTCATTCATTGATTCATTCATTCATTTAGATTTTATACAAAGTGATTTACTCTGTATTTGTTAACATTATATCAGTACAGGGATGTGTGTTCCCTGATAATTGAACCCAGAACTTTTGTGTTCCTAATGTAATTGTATATTGATATGGATCGATACGTTGCTTATATTTCTAACGATACGATGCATCGATGCCACGCATTAAATAGAAATATGACGTACCTTTATTTTGACACTCTCCAGTCTCCACTTTCTCATTCCCTGATGTAACGTCTATCTATGCATTCCCACCAAAGCTCGCATTTTCGTTTATTTTGGTCCGCTAGTGTCAGAAATTGAATACGATGCAGCAAGAAAGTGGTTGAAGCAGCGAAAACACTGCAGGTGATATTGTCGATGTAAAACGCAGTGTCCTCTCTCATGAACATGTTGATCAGTTGATTTTTTTTAAAGAAAAATCTCTCAAGAAGGACCACTGCAGCAAGTGTTTGACTGTTAGATCTGAAGTTGTGTGACAGTTCAAATGCTTAAGTTTAACAGCTTTATTTTATATATATATATATATATATATATATATATATTTTTTTTTTTTTTTTTTTTTAAACAACTTTTTCAGTGATTGTCACTATTGCACATTTTTGCATAAAATACTAAAAGACTTTGAGTGTTGCCATCAAAAGCTTGATTTTATGTAATATTTGTCTTTATTTAAAAAGTTTATTTTTTGTTAGTTTGTTGTTGTAAATGTTCCAATTGGGACAGAGATTGTGCCCTTTTCAAAGATTTTAATTAAACGTTAATGTTATAATATATGTTATATATTTTGTGTGCATTTATAAGTAACTGTAACTGCTCAACTAGGCACGTAATATAAAATATTGATAAATTAATCTAATCGTAATGGCATTAAAGAAGTGTTTGAAATATATAATGAACTGTCTGATTTACACCCCTATCTTTTCTTTATTTGCAACACATAAATGAGATTGATCTTTATTGTATTACGGTAATGAGAATTAAGGGTGAAATGTCACAATGCAATATGCGTCTGACCTCCTGGAGAATGATAAGTGTTTTATGCAGCGCATAACATGATTGAAAACTCTTAATTCCAGATTGTCCTGATGATCTCTTTGACAAGATGAAGAAGAGCTGTGCCAAGTACATAAAAGTGTGTAAGGAGATCAACATCTCATTTCTACCACATGAAGCACAGGTGAACATCTCAATGAAAGTACCAGGATTAATGTTGATGGATCATCTATCTGGTACCTCTTATTTAAAATCAAGTGTTGTGTTTGTGTCACCTGTACAGGTGTTTACCTGTGAGAACCCAGAGGCCTTCAAGAACATCTACAGCCCTCACTGTCAGGACCGAGATCAGACTCTGGACCAACTCGCTGATCAGATCGTCACACTCTGTGCCACGCTGGATGAATATCCTGGAGTGAGATATAAGAAGTACAGTGAACCATGTGCTTTTTTAGTTTACACATGCTAAAATTACACCTGGTGTATGAAAATGTTATATACTTACATGAAGTCATTATCTGCAGAGATTCAGCACTCGATTATGGAAAGAAATTGGCTGAACTGGTGGATAAGAAATTGGCACACCATTGTGAGATGGATGAAAACTGGAAAAAAAAGGTGGGAATACAACATTAACTCACAGAAAAAATAAAGTTATTTACTCCGCAACATGTTTTAAAAAGCTGCTCTTTACTGTATGAGAAAGTTGAGAAAGCTATTGTCTTGCCTCATAAAACATTTAAAATATCACTTTTGGACTGATTTTGTGGTGCTTTACATATTTTTTGAGGCTCTTTTGGAAAGATTTATGTTCCACTTTTATCTTAGAAATGCTGTTTCTGGCCTTTTCAGTAGATCACATAGGGTTGCAAAGGGGCGGAACATTTTCGGTAAATTCCCGGAAACTTTAAGTGGGAACTTAATCTGGGGAATTTTGGAAATATTCCAAATTGGAAACTTAATGGGAATTTACAGGAATTTATGAGAATTAGGGATTTGGGAATTTAGGGAAATATATGTAAACTATATCATATACAAACATAAATAAACATTTTGTTTGGTCATAAGCAGACATGCATACAAGGAAATACAAATTTTAAAAATGATTTTATTGACCCCAAACCTTTGAACTTTGAAAAGATTTTTATTTTACAGGGTTTCCGCGGAGTCATAAAAAGTCATAAAACGTCTTAAATTTAATAATGAAAATTTAAGGCCATAAAAAGTCATAAAAACATCCGGATTTTCCATACAAGGTCATAAATTACATTTAGCCACGTCTTAAATTTATATACTCGTTCATTCATTGTTGCCTTTCCCCACAAAAATGCGCTGGCGGCGGCATTCACTAGTTTTGCCTGTTGTGGTTCTGTCTGAGGAATCTGGGTGGGATAATCACAGCGTTCCAGGACTACAAGGTCCATGCGTCAGTGCAGCAAACAGACTTGTCGGAAGTACTTCAGAAACCCGCGGTCCCGCGCGAGCCGCAAACTCTCGAGGGTCAGCTTAGTTTAACTGAAATCTCCGGGTCTATCACAATGGGAAAGTGTACATTAAACGAGCTATGTCTCGAAGACGGTGCGTTTAGTAGTTGGCTCAAGCTCGTAGCAAACAATCTGTATCAAGCCTATTGCACACTGTGTAAGAAGGCGCTGGAGCTGTCTAGTTTAGGCATAAAATAAGGTGACCAGACGTCCCCGTTTTCCGGGGACAGTCCCGTTTTTTTGGTGTTCTGTCCCCGGAAATGTCCATGTTTCAGCACGTCCAAAACAACAAGCAAATACACTGAAAACCGGATCAACATGTAGTGTTTGTAGTACCAGACCGAAGCAATCATGTAATGATTATCTTCACCAGCAGAGGGGGCCGCGAGCTACTGATTACTTGCACACGCCACTGATTTCGCGATGAAGAATTTACTACGAGACACATGAGAGAGCGTCATTATCATCAATCAAGTCATCATAAGATATGAAAACAATTGAAGTTATCGGGGGTTAAGGTACTAACTACGCATGTTAAATTAAAGTAATAAACCAATGAAGTGAACTGAATTAGTACCTTAGAAGTCATTTTTGATGAGGTATGTCTCTTGTATAAAAAAAGGAAAACAATTAGATTTAGGCTACAGAAATTACAATTAATTGAATTAGAAACACTGCAAAAAAATGACCTTCTTATTAGTATTTTTCCTCTTGTTTTCAATACAAATATCAACAAAAATTCTTAAGTCAAGATGCATTTTCTTGATGGGCAAAATAAGTTACATTTTTAGACAAAAATATTAAATTTGTGCTTAAAACAGGGAAAAAAAATCTTCCACTACTTAATACAAGAAAAAAATCAAGAAAAAGATTTTTGCATGTTTTAAGCACAAAAAATGTTTTTTGTCTTAAAGCTAGATTTTTCTTAGGGGATTTTGCTTATAAAGAAAATGCATCTTTATTTAAGAATTTTAAGATATTTTTACTGAAAACAAGACAAAAATACTATTAAGTAAGAAGTAAGTCATTTTTTTTGCAGTAAACCCACAACAATAAAAAGAAGAAAACTTTCAAAAACGTTTTGTCCCCATTTTTTTATTTATAGATAACAAAAAATGAGATTTTAATGATATTTTGACCATTTAACTAGGAAATATCCCCGGTTTTCATTTAAAAAATCTGGTCACCTTAGCATAAAAGCCTTACGTTCGCATGCAAAGTCAGAAAAGCATAAAGTTGCTGTAAAAGGTCTGCAGCGGGTGCAGGCGATCAGTCAGTTTTCACTACCCGGTCCAAGTACAGCATCCGATTGTCTCGTATCCAGTGCCACACACAATTGTTAAGTGTTGTTCCTGTGTTCTTGATGCTTAAGAAAAGGGAGCCTTCAATTTGTTATTGAAAGTGGAACCTTTACTAATAAAACTTGTTACTAGTTTCAATGAAAGTAAAAAAAAGACTTTTGAAAGGAATTTTTATGTTATTTTTCGTTATTCGTCTAGGTCATAAATTTTAATCATAATGGTCATAAAAAGGTCTTAAAAAGTCTTAAATTTGACTGACTAAACCCTGCAGAAACCCTGTTTTAAATAAATTGTTCTTTGTTTTAATAAATTTGTTATTTTTAAAATTGTATTAATCAAAAAATCCAGATACTATAAATCATCAAGCCTGGATTTATTTAATCAAAAATCCTCCAGAAATCATTCTAATAAGCAGTTTGGTGTATGTGTGACTGAGGAATGTGGAGGGTAAAAATTCAACCGAAACGGCATTAAATCTTGTGGTTTTAAACAAAATTATGCTGTAAGATGTTTTAACTACATTTAAGTTCCCAAATTCCCAGTTTATTCCCATTAATTCACATTAATTCCCAAATATTCCTGTTAATTCTCATATATTCCTGTTAATTCCCATGGAAAGTTTCCAGCAACCCTACAATCACATCATATTAAAATCATATTAAAGGTGACATAGAATGGTTGAACGGGGTATTTATCCTTGTTCTGTGATGTGACATGTAGACAAAAAAAAATTTAGTTTGGGTCTGTAATGCCTTAGAAGCTTCCTAAAAACCTCTCTCAGATAGCTCTATTAGGGTGGAGATTTTAAACAAGTGGTTTTGCACCTATTTGGCTCCCCCTACTGGCTTAACTTACAATCTCATTACTGATTGGCTGACTTTGCTGCCACTCAAAAAATGTAGCCAATTATTTTAAAGTGGAGGGGCAGTTAGATGCCTGTGATGTCATAAGCATCAGTTTTTCAGATTGGGCTGTTTTCTGGCTGACATTTCTAAAAGAGGAATTTCTATGAGACTGAGATGTTTAGCATGTTTAGCACTTTTTGTATGTTCATGAATGCGGGTAGACTGCCATTATTCAACAAAGACAAGGTAAAAATGGTTTTTCATTCTCTGTCCCCTTTAACTTTGCACATCTTTCATCTGCAGGGCAAGACACAGGCCCAGCTTCTGATCGTTGACCGTGCATTAGACCCTGTCAGTCCAATCCTTCATGAGCTGACCTACCAGGCCATGGCTTATGACCTCATACCCATCAAGGACAACATTTATGAGTAAAAGACCCTATCCATTAACTTGATTTAACATTGAATTGCAGGGCTCCAGACCTCCCTTTTTGACCCAACCCTGGGTAAAAATAAACAAGCATTTTTTTTTAGATGGAGGAGTTTAGTGATGCTACAGTAAATAAAATAAAAAATAAATATACTTCACTAAATTGATGAATTAAATAACTTGGCAAAAATACATTACATAAGCAATAGTATTTGAAGAAAAGCTCAAATGTAAGGAGTAGCATTTTGTAGTGTGTGATTGTCTAGACAACCATGATCACTTGTGTTTTGCATTGACATGTCCCATGTCATTTCATTTTCATCTTAGAGATGTTTTGATGGTTTTGTATGTGTGTGTGTTTTTTAGGTATAAAGTAAAGGATGGTTCTAAGAAAGAGGCCTTGCTGAATGAAGAGGATGAATTATGGGTCAAATTACGGCATATGCATATAGCTGAAGTCACTGAGTGAGTAGAGCTGAATAATTTTAGTTTATTCTGTTTATGTCTTCTGTGTGTCTTTGCTATCTGTCCAGATATTTGCTTTCAAGCATTAATTAGGAATTTATCTTGGCATTCATAGGGAGATGTCTTGCATTGGCAGTAATTGCCTTATTAAGTACACACCGAAAGCTAATTAAAGCAATACTGCAGCCCAAAATTACCCCATGATTTATTCACCCTAAAGCAATTCAAGATACAAATGTCCATATTTCAGATGAGCACATTTTGAGTTATTTTAGTAAATGTCCTTACTCTTCCCAGCTTTATAATGGGATGAACAGGGATCAGATATCAACCCTAAAAAAGTGCATTCATCCGAAGTAATCCACACAGCTCCAATGGGTTTATAAAGGTCTTCTGTTGGTAATCGATGGGATTATGTAAGAAAAAATCCATATTTTAAACTTTATAAATTATAAAAACTAGCTTACCGTAATGATGCCATCTTAGACTCGTAAGAGTTTTAGCGTAGTGAGCGCTCGTTGCCATGGGTGTGTTGTTTTTAACACATTCCTTCTAAGAGTGCAAAATGACATCATTACCAGAAGCTAGTTATTATAGTTTATAAAGTTTAAAATATGGATATTTTTCTTACAATATCGCATCGATTACCTACAGAATGCATAACAAACGTAAATAATAGGTGAAATTTTAATTTTTCTTTATATTAGACTTTTCATTGTTGCCAAGCAATACTGCATAAAAGATCCTGATTATGAATATAGCGTTTCACTCATGCGATTATTCGAGTTATTTTGTCAATTAAGAGAAAACGCTACCCTGCCAATAGAGATGATCTGATCAATCTGCCGCAGAACGGCAGTCGATCATCGCATTAAATGAGTCGATTTTTTATGCAGTGCAAGCATTTTTACAACCAGTTGCTCATGTGCAACCTGCAAATTTGGATCTCTCTCTCTGTCTTTACATAGATATGTATATTTTCTAAGTGGGTGCCCTCCGGTAATTCATCTCTCAATAAAGTCACTCTCTGCTCTTGACTCAAGACTGTTGTACTTTATACAAATGCGTGTATATTAATTCATACAGTGAAGTTTTATTTTCATTACTTTTAACAGGCTGAAGCCTTTTTAAAGGAATAATAAATTGCTCTTTGTCGGAATATTTGTTCTGCTTATTTATGTGGTTCTCTAGAAAACAATAATATAGACAGCCTTATTACTGCAAGTAATGTAACAAAGGCAACATCTGTGGTATTACTTTATCTGTTAAATAAATGTTAACAGTTACACTCATCAAAGAGCTTGCATATCAGCTTGAAGAATCAGGCATTGGTTTCGGACGATCATGATGACAAGAACTCTTTTCTCGGTACTGGCTGAAAAATCCTAATCGGAGCATTACCCTACCTATGCCGAGTGACTACGCCAATCCATATTTCTGCTATTATGCACTCTTACGCTCTTCCCAACTTATAAAACGCTGAAGCATTTACTGACCCAAAAACAGTAAAAAAATATGTGTATGTTTTGACCATCGCTCTGAATCTGATTGCTAACAAAAGTCCTTTACAAAAATGCAATCACCTTTTTGCTCACAATTTGGTATTTTTGAATAAACCTACCCATATGTGAGAGGTGATAAAAGAGAACAAATGGATGAAGATAGGATGAAAGTTTTTTTTGAAAGCAGAGGGTCTTTGATTTTAGTTGATATATTGTATGTTTACATATTTGACGAAAAAAACATTTTGGAAGACATTTGTGAAAATTATAAAAAATGCTGGTTGCTGACTGGCAAGTTTTAAAAAAAGAAAACGCTGGCGGGGGAGTTTATGATGTGTTATAAGGCTGGTCAATTGACCATTTTGCAAGATGTAAACGAAACTGGTCCAGAAACACTTACTGTTTCCGTTTGTAACCGTTTTCTTTTTTTCACATTTCATAAAAATGTTAGTTTAACTTTTTTATCACAACATTTATGTAGTGTTAAAAAAACTGAAACATAAAAAATGCTTCTGAACCAGTGTTGTTTACATGTTGCAAAATGGTCTATATGTTTTGAAACAGAGCTGTCTTTTCTACATTTTTGTATTGTGTTCTATCAGATCTCTGTTTTCAAACAGAAACACATACTTCTTGACTGAAATGATCATAATAAATCTAAGTAACAGTAAATAACACTGATGTTTGTCTCCCAAAGGCAAATCCCCAAACTGGTGAAGGAAATCTCTGCCAGTAAGCAGCAGGCCGATGGGAAGGTAAGTATTCATTTACAGTTAATTGATATCATGAACAATCTCTGTCTCCACTTACAGATTCTCTTACAGTATTTGTGTCATAGATGCCCTCTGTCAGACTGTTAATAATCATGTGATATTTTTCTTTCATGGGCAGATCACAATCGCAGGTCTATCACAGCTCATGAAGAAAATGCCCGCTTTCCGTAAACAGCTGGATAAGGTAATGCCAGTAAAAGTGAATACAGGAATAACTGATGACAGTAACCACTGAATGTCACTGAATAGTGAAAGTCTGTGGCATAAGATTCTGTTAAACCCTAAAATAATTTGACTGACGGACACTTTTGCACGTTTCTCTCAGAAAACTGTTCACTTAAATTTAGCCGAGGATCTCATGAGTCATTTCCAGAAGAATGTGGAGAAACTCTGCAAAGCCGAACAGGTAAAGTCCCACGGTTACAGCAGCTCTTGAATTTGTATGGCGCCTTCCTCTGGCCAGAATTTGTCTGTGAATGCACGTTCATGTTTTTTATTTGTGCTTTGAACGTAGGATCTGGCTGTAGGTGCAGACGCCGAAGGTCAGAAGGTCAAGGATCCCATGAGGACACTTCTTCCAGTACTGTTACATCCCCACGAAACCCCCGACAAGATTCGAGCCGTTCTCCTCTATATTTTCAGCCTGAATGGTAGATGTTGCTTATGACTATCAGTCACACTAACTCAACAGATATTCAGCTGATTATATGTTTGTGTGTAATGAGCAGGTACGACAGAGGAGAACCTGAATAAACTGATTCAGCATGTGAAGATCGAGGGTGAGAGCGAGTATATCCTAAACTGGAAACATCTTGGAGTTCCCATCCTCTCTTCGGTTAGTACAGTGCTTTATAAACCAAATAATGCGTACGTGACATTTGAACATATAACTTAAAACCGAAAGTAAACACATTTTCCTCACGGAAGGTCTGCATCTTTTAAAAATGAGCAAATTAAATATTTCGAGTGCCTTCAGGCTTTGCGTTGAGTCCAGATCACACTGTCTGGGCTTATTTCTGTGATTAAAAACCTGCTGCCTATACATTATCCCTTATTTAACATGTACATTTCTGCATATCAGTTTTAAATTGTTTAAAGTACAGGTGAATTATTACAAGAATTGTTTATTTTGTTCATTTTCTTCTGCATTTTTTTTCACAACAGTCAAGTTTCTTCTCATTTCGGAAACAATCTCGGAGGGATCGTTCAGATGAGGAGACCTATAAAGTGTCTCGCTGGACACCCGTCCTTAAAGATGTCATGGAGGTGAGCGACTCTTAAACATCACACATTGCCGACCTTAGTTTCAAATTAATTCTATATGGTTGCCATTCATGCTGATTTATCTACACATTCTGATAGTACCTGTGTTGTTTTTAAAAGAATTAAAAGTAATTATGTTAAATTACGGTAATTATAAGTCTTCAGAAATGTTAAATGGATCCAATGTTTGGGATTTATAGGAAGGTGTGGTATCCGTATTTAGGCCATCAGTTTTACATCTCATCTGGTGATCATGGGAAACTAATGCTATTTGACTCACAGACACAGAAAGAACAGCTTACAGATATAAAGCTATATTAGCTTACAGTTATTATGATCCACAATGAGACCAAGTTACATACAGTATGTGTATGTTGTTCAGGGCGGAAGCCATTAACATTATGACCCAGATCTTGACTGGCAGATTAGATGTCAAAAGATCATTCGATTTCCCTGTCAACTGTAAATGGGAAAATAATTGCAGCTCACATATACAGGTCAATGACATGTGATTAAATGATTAAAAATGCAATATAATTCTCCAATATCAGTAGTTGTTGGGATATCAATATTTTTTTGCATTCCGCGGAATAGACAGAATAGAAAAATCTGTTACGTCTGACATTTTATTTCGCGGTAACGAAATATACCATCATACGGACCATCCCTAGCAGGTTTCCCTAGAGAGGGTCTTTGCTTTTAGTAAGCTAACCGTATTTGAATTAGAGCCCGACCGATAAAGGATTTTGAAGGCAGATACCGATACAAATGTTTGTTGGTTTTAAAACCCGATATTCCGATATATCGGCCGATTTTTTTTCCCCAGAAACGCGCAACAGAACATTTACAGATTTCCCTAACATTAGTTATTTGTAGTTATTTATGAGTTTTAACTAAAATAATATGATAATGCATTTTAAAAAGAAAGTTGTTTCTTTTATTGTCTCGTGACCAACTCACCATGAACTTACTTAACTTACTCTGCCTGACTCTGGCTGGATCAGCAGGTTGCAGAATATGTGACGCATTATACACGAGTGTTGCCAACAGGGAGGTTGTAGAGTGCCCTCTGGTGGACAAACTATAAAACGGCAACACTCATGACATGGTTGAAGGCTGTTTCGTCCGTTTTTTTTTTTATATTAATTTATCGGCCATTATGAATGCCGATACTGATAGATTAGAAAATGCCTAATATCGGCCGATAATATCGGCCTGCCGATATATCTGTCGGGCTCTAATTAGAATTTTCTGTATCAGACCCTATCGAAGATCGATTAATTGTTAACATCCTTAGTTTCAATGCAGCTTCAATGGGCTCTAAAAGATCCCGACCAAGGCATAAGGGTCTTATCTAGCAAAACCATTGTACTTTTAAACCACAACTTCTCGTCTTGCACTAGCCTTGTGATGCGCCAGCGTGACCTTTCAAAGTAATAACGTAAAATGTAAGCTGACAAATGTAAAACTACCGCCCTGGTGTTTACAAGTGTGGAGAAAGAGAACATTCAGACGTTGTTGTATGTGGAATGATAAAAATGTATGTCTTTGTGTCAGTAAAATGGTCCGAAACTGTGCGTTTCACATATGTGATGCATAAGGTGGCGCATCACACGGCTAGTGCAAGATGAGAAGTTGTTTTTTAAATGTACTTTTTTTTGACTATATATTTTTTGACTATGGTTTCTGTGGATAAGACCCTTACTGTATGTCTCTGTTGGGATCGTTTAGAGCCCTATGAAGCTGCATTTTAACTAAAGTCCACTATATGGAGAAAAATCCTGAAATGTTTTCCTCAAAACACTTAATTTCTATTTGGCTGAACAAAGAAAGAGATCAAATCTTAATTTACTCACCCCCATGTCATTCATCAGAATTCTTTTTATGAAATTGGAGTAATTTTTTATAAGCTAATAATTTTAATACATGCAATCTAAGGTTGTCTATTATTGTTGTTATAAATTATTGTTCTTAAATGTATAGCTGTCAATGTCAAATGTAAGTTTTATAGTAAAGTTGTTTTAACTTTCTAAACAAATTTTTGGATTATAATTTTAAATGCCACTATCACATAAAGCAAATAAAGCATCTGGCAAATAAACAATGATTAGTTGTAGCACCTGACATTTCAATTATATAGTGAAAATCATTAAAATAATGAAAAAAAAAACTATTTTAAACACATTGTTCCTGATCCAAAAATTTGATTTACATTCATTTTAAAAGATTTTAAATCTGCTTTATGGGCTTGTTTTCTCATTGACCCATATGCATTCGTCATGTGTCTTTCTAGAAGGGTATTTTTATTTTAAATAGCGGTTTGTTAACCTGTGATAAACTGAAAATAATTGCATTACAAATCCCACTGTCTGGGACTAGATGTGATTTGTTGAGCTGTCTAGCTAGGCAACACATTTAGACATTATTATACTATACTTGTATTCAGACATGTGATACGAATATTTGGAAATTGTGCCAAAAATGTCCTGAAAAATCGGATCTTACTAGTCATAGCAGATTTACAAGCCAGTGAGAATTTTATGTATGTTTGTCACTTACAATTCATGTTTAATATTTGCATGTTTAGGATGCAATTGAGAACAAACTGGATGTTAAAGACTGGCCGTTCCAGTCTGAATGCCCGTCTGCATGGAACGGCTCACGTGCTGTAAGGTAGGGCTAAGAGTTCAATTTTATTCATCCATCATAAGTCTTTTGTCATTCATTTTGCTGCCACAATTAAGCTACTATTACAGTCTGCAGTGTGAATTATTAAAAATCTTGAATTTTGGCATTGTCTCTCTTTGTTTGGCTGGGCTCACAGGGTGGTGAGGTAAGACAATCGTGATGGTTTGGCCCTTTAGGCTTTTGTTTTTCTTTTTTAGCTAAATGCACAATCTAGAGGTCTGAACCCAGCCTGTACAGCCTGTGATCTGACCCGACCCGACTGATGCCCTTACATTTTAAGACTGAATTTGACATGGAACCACTTTGTGTCTGAGTAAAGCTTTAAACTATAGATGTGTGTGCGCCGCTGACAGCACTTAAAATATATAACGTATTTTCAGATGACAACAATGTTAATATTATTGTAACTTACAAACCTGTTTCAAATGCATAGTCAGTCAGGCTCAGTCTGGGCTCAGGTTTGACTCTGGGAACGAAACAAACCCCTGTCACATACTGTGTAGGTCACATTTTGATGTGTGTTTTCTTCATCAGTGTGCACCAGTGTCAGGTGAAAAATGATGTCATTGATCTCATTGCTCCTTATTGCAGCAGTTTATTCCCCTTTAAATCAACCAAACTCAGTCCCCTTTAATTGAACCAACATGTTTAAAAGGAGGTTTGAAATGGCTTTAGATCTATTCATTCTCTTTTGATTTTTACTGTCTCTATAGCGTGGTCTCCATTAAATATTTGTACCAAACTTCTGTGATTATTTTTTAAATGTTGACAAAAACTACTGTGAATCAACACCTTTTTCATTAACAGATGTTATGCGACTTAAAAGTTATTTATAATATAATCGAATCTATGAGACCAGTGAGGATTCACACCCCTAATAAAGAGATCTTAGTTTGGTTTGCACTTTGAGTTTGCTTGTAACATTCACAAATTCCTAAAGTTCACAGACAACCACTGGAAGACCCCAAGCATGAAGACCCATTAAAGTCATTTTCTCTTCAGCTTGATGATGAATTTTTTTTTTAAATTCTGGTTCTGTCTCTTTCTGTTAGTGCTCGACAGAAACACAAGGGCAGTTCTCCGGATGATCTCAGGAACGGCTCACGCCTCATCATCTTTGTTTTGGGTGGAGTCAGTTACTCAGAAATGCGCTGTGCTTATGAAGTCACTCAGGCCACTAAATCCTGTGAGGTCATCATTGGTAAGAGTCTATACAAAAGTGCTCATTTAGAAGAGAAAATCCTGAAAACAGATAAATAACACCGTGAGATTATTTATTACTGAACTGTGAGAATCACTCCTGAGGTTTTCTCTATGGCTTTTGACCTGACTGACTCACAGTTGATTTCTATAGAGTGATAATAGACGTGATAATACCAATATAAAAGCTGTTGTTTTTTTATCAGATTGACTACAAATAATTACATACAAAAAATAAGGAAAGCTGCCAAATAAAAGTGTTGTCTCTTAAAGACAAGCAGGGGTGCATGATTTCTGAAAGCCAATGTTGATTTTTGAAATCACCTAAACAAGCACGCCCCTACCCCAATAGAATCTGGACCTTCTTTTCATAGACCTGCCCCTCACATACACAACCCAGGCAATGACAGTATTTAGTAGACATGCCCCTTACTGCTGATTGGCTACAAGGTATTGTGTTTTGGTACCCAACTCCCTTTTTTCCAAAGTGTTTTCCAAAATCATGCACCCCCGAAAATGAGTAGGAGAGCCTTAAACATGTTTTAAGAGACCTACAGCAAAAACACGTCTCACAAAATTACTCCAAAAGGCCTTTTTGCATGTTTTATGTTCTCTCATCACAAACATCATCAGCATTTGGATGGCTTTATTATAAAATGCTCCGCACAGTAATGTTGAGAAATGGTTGTCGAGTTATTTTTCTCACAGATTAAAATGTTTGCCTATGCAGGCGGCTCACCAGATTTGGAAACCAAATCAAATCATGACTTTTTAATTGTCCACAGGCTCCACACACATCCTCACTCCACGCGGCCTGCTGGAAGACATTTATAACCTGAGCAAGCAACCCACGGAAACCTTTATTATTGAGGAGGAGAAACTCTGAAGAGCCCTCTGATCCATCCATCTACACAAACACATACACATATACACAATTACAGATATACACACACACACACACACACACACACACACACACACAGAACTTTATGGAACATAATAAACTTCTTCTATATAGCATCTTATACAACATTAATTTTGAACTAAAAAAATAAATCCTGTAAATATCACAAACACAAGCAAATAAAAATAAATAATGGTTCTACATGAAAAATAAATATTTTGAAATATTGAGGTGATTTGATTACATAATGTCTCTACTTAATATAAGGTTTGGTTATATATTTATGAAAACAACATCATAATTTCAGTGAGCGTTGGTTGTTTGTGACCCCACTATGTTAAGGCTTGCAGGTCAAATACTTTATAAAGCATGGAAAATACAAACCTACAGTATGCCATTATAATGTATATGGACTAATATAATACTGACTGATTTATTTACAAACCTATTATAACGCATTAACCCAAATGAATGACACTGAAAGGGCTTCAGCATCAGGAGACACAGAAGTGCCTTTATTTATCATAATCTTACCAGTGTTGGCGAAAAGCTCACACTAAATTTACTATTACACTTTTCTCTTTGTCTCATACACTATCTGAAACCTCTTCTGTCAGTTTAAGTATCTGTTTTCATTTTTTTTTTTTCATTCTTGATTGGGATTATGTACATAAGAATTCATTATCTGATTGCTTGCTAAGTGTTTAGCGTTTATAACACGCATATATTCATTCATGAACAAAGGAAGGTTTTAACAAAAGTAATATATGAATGTCTTGCAATTGAATAACGGACAAGAATGAATGATGTGGTTCAATTTCTTGATTGTTTTGATATTGTGTACTATGGTCTGTTGAATTTCATTTGTCTAAAATCTACATAAAACAATGCATTTCCTATATAAGATTTTGCTAGTGTGTCATATTTTATATGATAAGCCCACCCCTGACTCTCTGTGTTGTACTGTTTTCTTTCAGTTCCTTTGATTGATAGATTAAACTTCCTTCATGTGATGCACAACTGGCTGAAAGGTGACATGATCCTCTTCTCTTACGGTACAGAATGTTCCAGAAACATCTCTCAGATATAAGGGAGGATACTTGAGCTCAGATTAAATGTATTCTTCTGTTGTCTCTTGTTTAGTGATGCTGAGATCTGATTACTGCAGAGTTGTTTGCCCCTGTAAACAATATAGATGAGTGTCAGAGGGTCTGATAATCTAATCGTGTCAAATCTGTCCTGTTTTAGGCCTTAAACTTTAATGCGGTTATGTGAACACATACTGTGCACTAAATGCATGCTTGTATACATTTATAAAGCTGACAGAAAGCTGATATGATCTGTGGTGTATGTGGGAAGGCTTGTGCCGTAGGTATGTGCCGTAAAGTGAGAGGACTTCTAGAAAACTTCTGCCACCTAGAGTTTTTACAGCATTTGATTATGTTAGTTTTTATTTTCATCCTTGGCACCATTTTATTGACAATACAATATTTGTACAATAAACAAGGCAACTTTGTAGCACATTTACTACACAAAAGTAATTTAATGTGCTTTACAGAAATGATTTACAAAGAGAAAAAATATACGTAAAATAACAGATAACGTAAGAGATATCACAAAAAATAAAGAATGAAAAGGAAATACATCTGATTTTATTAAAATGCGTAAAAAAGTTGTTTAGAAAGGAAAATAACTGAAATATATCCAATGCAAGGAATAGTTTCTGTATATGGTCTCTAAAACAAATCATATTTCTTTTGTTTGAAAGTGTACATACAAAATGAGCTTGCAACATATAAAAATAAAATGACATTTGTCACAGGCAGATGTATTGCATTTTTAACAGCCATAGTTTAGATATGAATTACAAAGTTAAACAAATATAAATAATAATTAATTAAACAGAAGAAAATAAAAAACATAAATAAAAATAACATTTAATAAATAATAAACTTTAAATAAAATATTGATAATACAAGGGGTCACAAATAGTTATTGGGTACAAACATCTTTGAAAAAGTTGTGCATGAAATGTATACTTGTGAATGACAAATTCAGAATGAAAAGTTCAAAAAGGTTATTAAATAGTAAGTGTTGTGGATAATATTGTAGTAAACCAAACCTAATTTGTTTGTATTTAAGGTTATTCATACATGTCATAATACTTGACATTTTACTATACAAGTGGGACCAAAATTGCTTTGTGTAGTAACAATTAAAGAAAATATGCACAGTTTCACAAAACTGACAAGTGTTTTCTCCTAAATTAAAGTGTGAATAAAGAAATCCTTTAGATTTAGTTTTTTTTCCAAGTTATTTTTAAGAAAAATAAATCCTTTAGGTATATGTCGTTTATTGCTTTTAAGTGGAGTTCTTTCACTTGGACGACTTTTAAAAGTGAGATCGTTTCTCGTTTAGTTAATTTAATTTAGGTTGAAGCCTTAAAAACATAACGTCTAATTCGGTTTGAATGAAGCTTCTCAATAAAATTACTTCTAATATATTTGTTGTTGCATTTATGATCTTTTTAATTAAATCATTTACCACCAGCGATACAACGCACAGGCCTACCACGTTTGACAAGGTGACAAACATGCATTGACGAAAAGTTTTACATTTAATCTTTAAATTTAGTTTTATAAAAAAATTAATTTACAATGTGATGTGTTATTGTATTGGTGTTTTTGTGAAAAAATCAGAAGACGACAAATTCCAAATGACCAATACGCCGCTTTAGCAAAGAACTTATATTGACAAGAAGTGAACGTTCCATTGCAACACCAGCGCCCAGCAGCAGCCCTACGAATCCGCCATTTTGGAATGACTCGGGAGTAGAAGTTATATCCACACTAACACAATATAAAAACATAGAACACATCTCCCATATACATATATACCTACATACGTACGACATAAACCCATCAACACATAATATTTAGGCTCCATACACATATACATCAGAATTGCTCGAAATGGATTAAGTTAAACAAAAAACACAGCCAATGTCCAAAAGTGGCAATTATAGGATAACATACATAGCAATGCATCATGTTCTATAAGATTATCATGTTTGTAGCGGGATGCATGGGACTAATATGGACAACCTAGTGGAGTTTAGTAAATGTGTAAAGTAGCATAATATAGAATAATAAAGCAAGAAAAAAACTACCTCAAATGTGTTTAATGATGGGATTCCACAACTGATAACAACCCAACACATACATACAAGACAATACAGCATGTACTGCAGGTGTAGCAAGTGAACAAAATTTACTGATGGCTTAATTTAAGAAACTTCATATTGCGCTTCTGCTTTGGTTGTGAGATTCGCTGAGAATGAATCGGCAGTGAGAATTTTCATTCCAAAATGGCGGCCACCTAGTGGCTGTTGACAAAAACGCATCAGAGTTTCGCCTCTTGTTCTTCTCTATACTCTTTGGCTTTAGTCCGTGCTGACGGAAGCTGACTTCACGGTGACGTCTGTATGATGCGCCGGAACAGTCGTTTGTAGTACAGCTTGCATTCTGTGGATATCCAGCAAGATCGAGGTAAAACGCAGTTTTGTCGCTGATCAGCTGCGGTTTAAAGCAAATATCACAACGAATCTCACAAAGTTTGATGCATGTTTAATGCAGGGCATTCAATTAAATGTCTTATTTTGATGCTTTATATACAATCTGTGTGAAAACATCAGAGATGTGCTGTCACTTAATAGGTTATCATTCAATGTTGTTGCGATGTAGTTGCTGATGTTGGCTTTTTATTGGCTCTGGTTTGAGTAGGGTGAACTGATATAAACCAATAATGTAGGACTTGTCTGTCTTAAACACACATGTTCTCGAGCTAAGACCAGCAGAAGCTGCTAGCTGGTTTAAGGTGGTCCACCCAGTCTGGCAAATCTGGTCAAGTTGGTGGGTCAGCTGGTCTTCCAGCCTGACAGCTAAGTCCAGCTTTAAATTAAAAGTGACCAAAACACAGCTAAAACCAAGCTGGGGGACCAACAAAAACCAGCTCACTCAGTAGGGATGTCCAAATAGTCTGTAGATTTATTCACACAAAGATATGACATATTTTCATTCATTATATTAACAATGTCCTTTTCTTTACATAGGTTTTCATCCTGTGGTAAATAATGGTGAGTTTCTTCACATCACATTCACTACTGTACACGTCTGTCCAACAAGACATGGGGTGGTTTCACGGACAGAGATTAACTTAATCCAGGACTAGGCTTTAGTTTAAGTAGGAAATATAATAAAATGTCTTACTAAAAACATTACCTGTGTGCATTTTGAGGCAAAACAAAGGGCACTGATGTATTTTCAGATATGTCACTGCAAGTTGTTTTCAGTCGGACAGCTCTTACATTTATTTTAGTCTAGGACCAATCTTATCCCTGTCTGGGAAACCACCCCATTAAGTCTTCATGGTTCGTGACCCCCTATTTTTCATTCATTTTTAGCACGGACGTGTTAAAGTAAAGTCGACCGCACAGCAGGAGGAAGAAAAGAAAAAAGAAAGAGAGAAAAAGCTGAAAGTGTTTGTATCTGCTCGAGATGCTGTGTTAAAAAAGGTTTGTTCTTAAGTTTGATTATATTTAAATCAAGTCAAGAGTCAGTTAGTTAGTTTAACTTTGTCTCTGTCAGAGGAGTGCTGGTGAAAATGACGATGAAGCTTTGCAGTTGACGCAGCAGCTCCTCTCCTCCAACCCAGACTTTGCCACACTGTGGAACTACAGGAGAGAAGTTCTGATGCACCTGGAGACGTCACGGTAAAAGAGTTTTTACAAGCTTCACGACAATCAAACTACACATTGATTGTATTTTCATATTTAGCTCAAAGTTTAACGTCATCATCGTGAGGTATTTCTCTCTCTTACCCTTTAGAGAAAAAGATGATGTTCAGAAACTCTACGAGTCTGAGCTGCACTTCATTGAAGCCTGTCTGAAAGTGAACCCCAAGTCTTATGGCAGCTGGCACCATCGCACTTGGGTCACCGCGCGTCTGCCCCGACCCGACTGGAAGCGAGAACTCGGCCTCTGCGATCGCTGTCTCAGCCTGGATGAACGCAACTGTAAGATAAACCAAAAATGAAATGGGATTGAGGACATACTGTATGTGGGTTGCACAAAGTTGATATTTTTTCCTCTCTCTCAGTCCACTGTTGGGATTACCGGCGAATGGTGGTGAAGGCATCCGGTGTTTCTGTGGAGCAGGAACTGCAGTTTACAGATCAGCTGATTGGCTCCAATTTCTCCAACTACTCCAGCTGGCATTACAGAAGCACGCTGTTACCACAGCTCCACCCACAGCCTGTATCTGACTCCGCCCCCAATGCAAGCTCCTCCCCTACATCCTCGCCTCAAACTCCTCACTCACACAGAGTATGTGAAGAGCAGCTTCTGAAAGGTACAAGAACTCTGCCTCTTGTTTCTTGAGTAAAAACCAGGTGTGCTTCATACGTCTTGAAAAGTGAAGCTGCTGGCTCTTTGATCGCCCCCTGGTGGCTGGCTGAAGTACAAGTCATAAACCCCGCCCTTTCCATGCAAACGACTGTATTACACTTCCAATAAAATTTTCCGAAAGATGGTTTTAGTTCTTTTAAGGTAGTTGTTATTGCTATTTTGGTGATACATTTTATTTTAGCTAGTGATTTGATGCTAAAGAAACAGGCGTGTCGTTATGATTGACATTCGTGATTGACAGCTTCTCTGAGAGGACTGTTGGAGCTTCGAGGCAAGATTGAATATATAACTAATTATACATTTTTGATATCTGCGTTATCAGATCATTAATTTTGCTGCTTAACACATTGTGATAGAGTTAATAGTTGTTCATTTTCAATCATTTAAAAAAATAGTGGTACTGTTTTTAATATATAGTGTATTATTATGTGTCTTTAAATTTAAGTCCTTACTTGTATTTGTATTTAACGTAACTTATTTTTGCAAGCCAGTGAAATCAAGGGGCATGGTTGAATTGTGCGTGCGAGCGTTTGGGCAGAAGTTTAATACTCTGGGCTCTAGGGACGATTACGTCTGCACTTGCCAGGGGTCCAAACTGATGTTTTTGCTTAAGATGTCAGCGCCCATCGTCTTACATTTTACTTTCAGTTCATTACGTTCTGTCGTGTCGTCCATCTTTTTTACAGTCTATGGTAAAAACTAGGGGTGGGCCGATCCAATACTTTGGATCGAATATCGGGTCGATCCGGACCTTTTTTGCTGGATCGAATATCGAAATAACAGGGCCGATCCAAATCCGATACTTTGCGTTACTCATGGTTGTTACTGTCATGCTATAGAAAAGTCAGACTATTATAAAAGCACCATAAACATTTTTATACACTATATTCAAAGTCTTCCTAATATATTCAACAGCTTTATGCGAAAAACAATTGCATATATAAAGATATTTTCTTCGGTCTGGTGCTCGTAGAGTTAATACACTGGAGTAGCGGTGAATTAAACGCGTCATACACACACAAGACACACACACACACACACACACACACACACACACACACACACACACACACACACACACACACACACACACACACACACACACACACACACACACACACACACACACACACTAACCATATTTTAATCATCTGATTAAAAAGTCTCAGTAAACTGCTGGCTGGATGAATGCAATACACTACGTGCCTAGCATATACAAGATCCGTAAGAAGATGCCCCGGACAGGATGATTCAATTGCATCATTCTTTTCAGAGGATATGCATCGCACAGAAGTCTTTCATGTTGTGACAGTTTGCGCTATTAAGTAAAAATGTATTTGAACTATTTATTTGCTCAGTCGTATGTACACTCAAAAACTGGCATTATTAATAAATATTTAAGAACACTTACTTTTAACTTGTATCTCATTTAAATGAGTTTTTTACATTTTACATGATATTCTTCCGATTTTGTGTGTATATGTGTGTGTATATATATTTATGTGTGTACACACACACACATTTCCAAATGGATCAAGAAAATACTAGAATTGGATCGGGATCGGTCGATACTCAGAATTCAGGAATCGAAATCGGATCGACAATGGAAAAAGTGGATCGGCCCACCCCTAGTAAAAACGCATGAAAGGGCAGTCTATGTTTAGGATTAATTATATAATCAACTCTTTGATTGATCAGAATCAAGTTTTCTGTAAACATGCTTCATACGAACTAAACACATTGAGTTTTAAGCTGTTTGTTGTGATTTCTAGAGTATGAGCTGGTTCATAATGCCTTCTTCACTGACCCCAATGATCAGAGCTCCTGGTTCTACTACCGCTGGCTGCTGGGCAGAGGTGTGTGTCTCTGTCTGTGTGTTTGTGTCTGTGTGTGTCTCTGTCTGTGTGTTTGTGTGTGTCTCTGCATGCCTGCGTGTGTTTAAAGATTCACAACGTCCTATAAAAAATACAAGCCTCCTGATCTCTGCTGTGTGTGTGTGTTTGTGTAGCGGAGCGGGAAGAGATGATCAGTTGTGTTTACATCAATAGGGAGGGTGAGACGGTGGCTGTCGCTTTCTCCAAACCTGTTCATGTAAGTGAGTCCTAAAGAAACGCATGCAAAAAAACTTGAATCTGTTTAAACATAGGGTTGCAAAATTCCATACATTTTCATGGCTGGAAACTTTCGATTGGAATTAGCGGGAATATTTGGGAATTAATGGGAATTTGAAAATATTGCAGAGTTCCCCATAACAGTGAACTTATATAATAAAATCTGATTTAATGCAGTTTTGGTTAAATTTCTACCATGCACATTCCTCACATGCACACTGCTTACTAGAATTATTTCTGAAGATTTTTTTATCAAATAAATCCAGGCTTGATGAGCGCAAGTATCAGGATTCTTTGATGAATAAAAAGATAAAACGGATTAAAACAGATAATTTATTAAAAAAATTTTTTTTGGTAACAATACACACTACTGTTCAAAAGTTTGGGGTAATTATTTTCTTTTTAAACTTGTATAACCTTGCATGCGTGTCTGTTAATGCCCAAACAAAATGTTTATTTATGTTTGTATATGAGATATACATTTTTCTCTAAATTCCCCACATTTTTGCAAATAATTCCCATAAATTGCTATTTAAGTTTCAATAGTTTCCAGAAACTTTCCGCCCTTTGCAACCCTATTTAAACCTGACTGTGAAGTAATCTCTCTCCCCTCTCTCGCAGGCTCTGCCTGGGGGTCTCATGCTGGTGTTAGATGGTCAGCCTCAACAGGTGGAGTGGAGAAGTGTTCATCCACGTTTTCGTCACAGCCCTGTCTGGGTATCCTTCAACCACTGGTCTCAGATGAATTTTAACACATGCTGTTTTAAACCCACACGACTTTCGTTTGCTAAAGAAGCATGTTGATGTTGCTTTTTTCAGTAGATGGAAAGCGACTGGGACCACCACCATAAGAGTCAATAGTGACTATTGAATAATTGAAAGACCAAACATTTGATAAAGTGAGATTTGGAGTGGAGATTTGTAGTCACTTTTCTTTTTTAGATCTCAGCTGTGTCCATTCTTGTTCACTTTGATTAAATCGAGCTGCTAAAAGTCTTTTGTGTTTGACAGAGGACAAACATGCTATACTAGCATAACATAAAGATCTTTTTCTTACCATCAGGCTGTATTTTTATTGGAAAGGTGCTCTGAAAATGAAGTTCAGTATTAATACATGAAGTCTACACTTACAACTTTAACCGTCTCTTTAAGCTGTGTGACCTTCCACCCGGCTCTATCAGCGACATCAATAATGAACACAACCTGACCATCCACTGGACAGAGAAACACATACACCGGGACTGTGCTCTCTATACAGGTAACGGACTAGGCTTGCAGAATTCTGGGAATTTTGGAAACTTTCAATAAACTGGAATAAATAGGAATTGTCAGATGTCGATGAAGCTAATGTCTGTATGTAATGCAGTTTGTATAAATGAACCAAATAATTTTCATTTAGTTTCTTGAGATTCCGACTTAAAATGTTTCTGAAATTCCCAAGCTTTGCAGCCCTATGAGGGACACACGAATATATTATTATAACAGATTATTGTGGGGAGGGGAAGAATTTTAGGATTTTCTGCTACCTTTGTCTGTTTGAGAGGTGGATAAAGATGTTTCTGTGTTGTTTTAGGTTCTTTTGAAAGCTGGTGCAGAGACTCCGCCACAGACCAGGAGCTCTTCAGGTATCTCTACACAAATATTCATCTATGTATGGTGGTAATTTGATAAGCATCAGGTTCTCTGTTCATTTTAATTCAGAACCCAAATTTTTAGTGGTGACCCTGGACCAAGATAAGATGTACGATTATTTTCGTCAAATACCAATGCCCACCAGTGCCACCACACAAAATGTTACTCCATAAATTACATCCAGATTCAGATGATTATAATAGTGTACAATTGTGCGAGAGTTCTGTTAATAAAGCTAAGCTTTACGTGGCAGGGAATTATTTTTGGAAATGACATGTGTAACCCTAATATTTGGCAATTCAGTTTGATTCTTATTTATATGTTGCATCTCAATTTCGATTTGATTCAATGTAGATTAGTTATCAATATTTCATTAAAAATGCTGAATGTATGTTTATATATGATAAGTGCTGGTAACTGAAACTCATCCAACTTCAGTATATCAGTGAAATACACATTAACATAAACAATAGACCCACACAATTGTTTCATTACTTTTTACTTTGAGTAATAAACATACTTATCAGTGGTAAATATTCGCATTGGTCCACAAGCTGAACAGTTCACATTACAGTAAAAAACTATTATAAATGTACAACCGTGAAATTCATTAACAATATGAAACAAAACGGTTTGCAAAATTCATAAACAGGCCCATAAGGCCTTTGTCTGGACATTGCATGTACAATAAAAAAAATGTGGACCTCAACTTTACCGTAATTGCATTTAAACATTAAATCCACACATCTTTAATTTCGCATTGCTTCAGTTGGTTACCATTACCTTCCCCACTGTTTTGTTTTATTTTAAGTGAATGAACTTGAAAGATAGTGACATATTCGGAACGCGTACAAGAATCAATGCAGAGATTTCCTGAATAGATATTGTTTGGTTAAATTCAAGATAGATTAGAATCTGATCCTCAATATTTTGTACCCAGTCCTAAATATTTGCAACATATTACCGTAATCTCATTCTATCCAATGCAGTATTTGCATACAAAGCTTTAGTAAATAACCATTTTATTTTATACATTTGTAAATTTCATACATAGCTTAAAGGATATTGCTAGTGTGCTTGGGCATAAATGAAGGGAAACAAAAGAAGACTATTATGTGTAGTTGCATGGTAGTTATTATAATTGCAGGTGTTTGTGTGATGGGTAATTACAGATTTAAAGTTAAAATCTTCTAAATGTGACTTGCAAGTGTGTGTGTGTGTGTGTGTGTGTGTGTTTGTGTGTGTGTGTTGCAGGAGTGAGTTGTCTGTAGAAAAGACCTCTGTGCTACAAGCTGAACTTCAGTCCTGCAATCAACTTCTGGAACTGGAACCTCAGAACAAATGTGAGTTAAAAGTGTAAACGTGTTTGTGTTTATTGTGTGTTTAGTGTGAGCGTGTGTGTGTGTGTGTGTGTGTGTGTGTGTGTGTGTGTGTGTGTGTGTGTGTGTGTGTGTGTGTGTGTGTGTGTGTGTGTGTGTGTGTGTGTGCACGTGTGTGTGTGTGTGTGCACGTGTGTGTGTGTGTGTGCACGTGTGTGTGTGTGTGCACGTGTGTGTGTGCACGTGTGTGTGTGTGTGTGTGTGTGTGTGTGTGTGTGTGTGTGTGTGTGTGTGTGTGTGCACGTGTGTGTGTGTGTGTGTGTGTGTGCACGTGTGTGTGTGTGTGTGCACGTGTGTGTGTGTGTGCACGTGTGTGTGTGCACGTGTGTGTGTGTGTGTGTGTGTGTGTGCACGTGTGTGCACGTGTGTGCTTAGTGTGGGTGTACATGCATACTTGACATAGTGTTACAATGTGTTGTCAAGTATGCATTACAATGAATAACATCAAAGCAAAAGTAAAGCATTACAATGACTTCATTCCCTCTGACAGATGATGGTGTTGTTGTTGTTTTTAAGGGTGTCTGCTGACTATAATACTCTTAATGAGAGCTCTGGATCCACTGGGTCATGAGAAGGAAACCTTGGCTCATTTTCAAACCCTTAAAGTAAGAAGTGTCCTTCAGTTACTTATAAACTTGACAGGAGACTCCTGCTTCTCAAGCATTGATTTAGCTTCATTGTCTTGGGTAATACTTGTGGATACCGAGTGATACAAGAGATAGTTTACCCAAAAAATTTAAATTACCTTTTGATTTATTCACCCTCAAACCATCTTTGATGTATATGAATATCTTTTTTCAGACTAACACAATGGTACTAAATGGTGCTTCTGATTTGAAACAAGGGGGCGGCACGGTGGCTCACCTGTAGCCCGGTTCGAGCACCGGCTAGGTTAGGTGGCCTTTCTGTGTGAAGTTAACATGTTCTCCCTGTGTCAGTGTGGGTTTACTCCGGGTACTCCGGTTTCCTCCCACAGGCCAAAAACATGCAAGTAAGGCAGATTGGAGATGCCAAATTGTCCTGTGTTTGGATCAACTTGTCTGAATAAAACTTGTGTATGGATTAACTTGTTCTCGCCATGAATATGGCCTTAGATGCTGGAATGGGGTAAAGAAATAAAGGTAGAAGAGGAAACCCAAAATGTTCATCCATCGTTCACAGAAATAATCCACATGCCTCCAATGGGTTAATAAAGGCCTACTGAGGGCAATTGATGTAAAATATCCATATTTAAAACTCTCTAAACTAAAACAACTAGCTTCAGTTAATGACGATGTGCGTTCTTGAGAGATTGCGTTTTCAGCTTATGAGCCGTAGTGGTGTAGTTACCATTTTGGATGCCCAAAGAGCAAAAGAAAATGCCAGTCAGGAAATCCGCAAAAAGTGATTTTTATTTGGCTTAAAATGGTTTGATCTTGTGTATTCGGGATGCGTTTGCCGCTACATCTCATACGCTACGTCATGAAATGCACTCTCTCAAGAACGGCATCAGTCATTACCAGAAGCTACTTATTTTAGTGTAGAAAGTTTTCCTGTTCTCTTTTGATTGACCGGATATAACAGCCATGCCTATTTGCTGTTTTTAAACTATCGACCCATAGTGTGAATTTTTTTTTATCAACCATGTGCTTTTATCAACCGATATATCAGTGCATCTCTATTTTAAATATTGATACTTGTCTTACAAAATCAAATTTATTGCCCTCAAAAATCCTTTATTAACCCTTTGAGGCCGTGTGGATTACATCTGTGAAGGATGGATGTACTTTGTTGGCTTCAAATCAAAAGCACCATTTACTACCCTTATAAAGCATTGAACAGCAAGGGCATTTTCTAATATATAACAGATTGTGTTTATCTAAAAAAGGATAATCTCATACATAGAGGATAGCTTGATGGAGAGGAAATCATGGGTAATTTACTTTTTTAATTTTTTTTGGTGAACTATTCCTTCTAAAGGGGACAGAGAATGAAATTTTTTTACCTTGTCTTTGTTGAATAATGGTAGTCTACCCACATTCACAAACATACAAAAAGTGTTAAACATGCTAAACATCTCAGTCTCATAGAAATTCCTCTTTTAGAAATGTCAGCCAGAAAACGGCCCAATCTGAAAAACTGATTCTTATGACATCACAGGCATCTCACTCCCCCTCCACTTTAAAATGATTGGCTACATTTTTTGAGTGGCAGCAAAGTCAGCCAATCAGTAATGAGATTGCAAGTTAAGCCAGTAGGGGGAGCCAAATAGGTGCAAAACCACTTGTTTAAAATCTCCACCCTAATAGAGCTATCTGAGAGAGGTTTTTAGGAAGCTTCTAAGGCATTACAGACCCAAACAAAAACATTTTTGTCTACATGTCACATCACAGAACAAGGATAAATACCCCATTCAATCATTCTATGTCACCTTTAAAGAAAAGAGAGATATGGTCAGATGAGTATTTATTTATTATTACATGCTAGATAGAGTTAAGTGCACACAGAAGAGATGAATGTTCAGCTGTTTTTTTACTTTATCAGGAAGTGGATCCAATGCGCTCTTCTTACTACAGTGATCTGTGCAGTAAGTTTCTGATTGAAAACACCATTCTGAAAATGGAGTATGCAGAAGTTCGAGTGTTTAGCCTGTCAAATAAGGTAAGATCAACCCAAACATAACAAATATTTAAATTATTTCCAGTAAACAGGATGAATGTGCATCAGAAGGTCATACCTTTATTAGTTTGTGAAGGACTTTATTGTTTAATATGTTGTGTGACTAATGAACGGTTCAGTTTCAAACAATCTTTAAAATATCTTTCTTCGTGTTCATCAGAACAAATACATTTATAACGGTTGGTAACAAGATGAGAGTAAATGATGACAATTTTCCTTTTGGGTGCCCTTTAATATTTCACACACACAGAACGCAACACAATATTTGAGATGTGATGGAAATGATGTTGTATCTGAAGGTTTCAGCATGATAAAACTGTTTGAATTGTCCTCTGATATTACTTTATGTTCAACATTGTTTTGTGTAAAACATCTCTTTGAACAGTGTTTACTTTCTAAAAATCCACAGGGTCAAAATGATTAATATCTCGTTTCTTTGTCTTTCTCTCATTGCTTAAACAGAACTTGTCGACCCTGTGTCACCTTGATCAGCTTCTCTTGGTGACCCATCTCAACCTCTCCTCAAATCAGCTTGTGAGGCTGCCTCCTCAGTTTTCAATGCTGAGATGCCTCGAGGTGAGTGAGCGTCCTCTTTAGCCGATCACCTGAAACGCTGTTACTCGATCACTTTGAATGATCTCATAGGAAGTGATGTAATTCTGTCAATCACACAGGTGTTGGAAGCAGATGATAATGCCATTGAAGATCTGGAGGGTGTGTACAATCTACCTAAACTAGAGGAAATCTCTTTGAAGAACAATCGTATCCTTTTCTCAAAGTATAATACAGATGCTTTCACATAAATTTTAACCCTGCTTTAAAAAAAAATGATATTAACAAAACAATATTAAATGTATTTGTTGTATATATTTAATAATAACAGCTGTTACATTTATATCATTTTTATTCCATGGTCTGTTAAAATGATTGATTATGATTGGCTGGAAGGTATTAAATAAAATGATTTAATGCACAGTAACTGACGAAATTACTGTAATTTTTACCCAGCCGGTCAGATTGTGTGCTGTAACGCACAATACTAGTTTTAACTTATAAACTTTAATTTGGAAAATGACCATGGAATAGGTGTGATAATCAATGCATGGTAGACTGTTGATTATCCCTTACCTGTTGCATTAACTGTCTCGCTTTTTTTCTGAATCTTACTTGATGTGTCTCATTACAGAGAATCATTTTGTGATTCAGTGACCAATGCAGAAAATGTTTTTCTTAATGCAGTTTTAGAAATCGGTAAACTATCTGGTCTTAAAGTCTTGGCGTCCTGTCCCAAACTGACCACGCTGGATCTCAGAGGAAACTCTGTCAGTCAAATTGCCAACGCACAATCAGAGTTATCCCAGCTGTTGCCATCGGTTACATCCCTGTCTCTTTGATACCCACTATTAACTGATGTGCGTCTGTGTGTTTGTGTGTCATTGGGTGGTCTGTGTGTTACTGTTTGTGTTATTAACTGTACTTCTTCAAAGTCTAATAAGACTTCACCAATGTTTCATTTTCAACTGTACCTCGTGCACTGGGCCTTATCAGATTTTGAATGAAACGTTCACTCAAAACAATGACATTTCTGTCATTATTTATTTGTTCCAAACCTTATATTAGTCTAAGATTACATTCATTTCATTCAAACACATAATAACATCTCTAATAATATGATCATATTTTTGTAGCTTAAGGAAGGGAGCAAAATTGTCTTGTATTCAAGATCTTTCACTTTATCACTCTTAAATGTTATTCAGACCGATGTGTCGTGTTTTGTTACAGCACAAATGTTGTTGTTTTGGTGATATGGACGTGAGACGCATTGCTACATTATTTCTTATGTCGTGAGGGGGCTTCAGTAGAGGGGAAGAATGGTGACTTGCATGCATACATGTCACAAACATATAGTAAACAAACCTATTAACAACACAAGACCTGCACATGTGTCTCATGGACTGATGTCAATTATATGGAAAATAAAAGCGGCAAATGTCCAATATTGTTTCATGGAAAACTATTTCAGGGGGGTTAAGCAAATAATGACAGGATTTTTTGTTAGATTAACTCTTTAAAACCAGTGTTATATGTGTGTGTGTGATAAATTATGAGATATTTAAACCTGTTGATGGTTTCAGCAGTAACAACATAAACAAACGCCTTTTGTGGACCAAACTTAACTTCCGGTAAGCTTCCACAAATAATCAATATCAACAGTGTTTGAATTATATCAGAGATTATGGGGGTCCCCGAGCCCCCTCCGTCATTATAAAGTCGCAGTGATTACTGATGTGATCCTGGATCAATGTTTAAATCAAAGAAACCCCACTCAAACCTTAATCATTATTAACCCATAAATTAGTGTAAATAATAGCTTGAGAGGAATTTTTTAAAAGCACGTAACCTAAAGGTAATAACTGATTCTTACAATCAACGAGGGTTAAATATTCCACATGCCGAGACATTTACTCGTCTGTCAATTCCTCCAGAGAACAGCATGACCCACACTTGAGAGTTTTAAATTATTTAGACAGAAATCTGTTGGATTAGTTTATTGCGAAAATGGGACAAATAATTCTTCCCTGGTGACAAATCTCCCTTCACACAGCGGTGATCTATGCTCACATCTCCCCTCGTCTTTAGGAAACCGAAACATTTTTATTTTTCAGAGGTCTTTTCAGCCACTAGCCAGACTGATAATAAACGAACACAGACCGGAAGTTAACTTCGGGCCAGGTGACTAACCGTGTCAAATACTGTACTGAAATGCTCTATATATACTGTAAACATCGTTTTGCATGCTGAAAGATTTCCACGTCTGTATTTAGCCTTAGAACTATGACTGTAAAGGTTATGTTTAAGCTGAAATGTGGTAATTCCAATTAACAAAACTATTATTTTACAGTTCTGCTTCCTCATTCATGTTATGAGACTTCATGAAAATAAAGCAACATGTTACTGCCTCTCTGTCTCCAGCTGGGGTTTTTCTTTCAATGACAGCCGCCTACTGTAAGTGGATGGACTGATGATGATGTAGTTTAGTAAGAATTCAGGAAGAAAAAGAAGAAGGAAGGCGTGATTTCTGTCTGATAGAAAGACTTTGAACATGTAGTACTTTCTAATAAATTACCAAATGTTTCCTTAATTTTACTTATGCCATTAAATTAATGGAGTCATATTTATAAGGAAGAAGACAATACATGAATGTTTATAATCACAATTCCTCTGTTTTTGATAATACAACAGGTGTTCCACAAGGACCTATACTTGGACCACTTTCTTTTTCTTTGCACATCAATACATGTATATTATTTTTTTACTTTTCCATTTGTTTGTCTTGATCTTGTGTTCCAGCTTTATGCAGATGACGTTGTCATTAATGTGCATGGATGTTTTAGTGAAGACATTGCTTGCATGCAAACTCACTAGCGCAATGAGCCGTATTTCTAAATCACTATAACAAACATGTCTAATGAATAATGTTAATACAAGTGTAGAACTGATGTGCCCATGTCAGAGTCTGATCATATATTTTCTGGGCAAAAGTTTAACATCGTGCAGGAGTTTAATGATTCGAATTGACTCTGGATTTCTATTTTGGAGTAACACCGTCACATACCATAAATTATACTCACTTTAAGAGGAAACATTTTGTTCAGGGCCATGTGACATCACACTACTACTAATCCTTTAATAAAACTGAAAATATTTCTGAGATTGATGTGCCCTTCCCTGTTGATCTCTCATTACCACCAAATGCAATCTACAGTATTACAGTAAATGCATTCACAAGGCATGTGTGAGTTTGGATGGGTGTGTTTGGCAAATGTCATTGTTGTAACTCACCTTATCAAGTGTGGTGGTCATTGTGATGTTCCTCTAGCTCAGGGGTGGGGAACCCTGGGTGCTGGAGGGCCACTGTCCTGCACAGTTTAGTTCCAACCCTGATCAAACACACCTGCATTTCATTACCAAGTAATCCTGAAGACTTTGATTGGATTTTCAGGTGTTTGATTAGGGTTGGAACTAAACTGTGCAGGACAGTGGCCCTCCAGGACCCAGGGTTCCCCACCCCTGCTCTAGCTGTTGGTCTGTTTCTATTTATTATTTTTGTATCATGTCTATGATGACACTTTACAATATAGATGCAATTCATTAACATGAACTGGTTCGGTGAACTGTATTTTAGTAACTACTGTAATATTAACAAATGGATTATTGTAAAATGTCACCTTTTTTATATCCTCTGTATAGGGTTATTCTCTCAATGACCAAAAAGGATGATATACACTGAAATAAATATTTTATTAAGTAAAATACACTTGCCAAAATCTTGAAATAAATTTGTGCTGGTGCCGCTTTTGAACTTTCATGTCATTTTGATTTACTGAATAAAAACGTCAAGCAGTTTAAGCATCTAGAACATTTTCCCTTGTAGTGTATTTGTATGCATCTTATTCCACAAATGTTTGTGGTTATGAAACTGAACTTAACTTAAAGTCAAAAAGTAAAAAAATTAAGTCAATAATTCTGATGTTTTCATCAGGCATATGGACACATAGACATCATAGTAATTATGGCATTTTTATTGTGTCACTGTGGCTGAGGGTAGTAAGTTATCTGATTAGTTAACTATTAGTTGGTTAGTTAGTTAGAAAGCATGGGCTGCCACACTTGTGTCATTTATCTTGTTAAACCTGTTCTCAACAACACATTTTCTTCCTCAGCCCTACCCTACACATACTACTAGTACAGTACAAGCTCAGTACAATCTTGTTTTAGTTCTGAAAGAAATCTTGAGTCAGTCGCACTAAACAGTCAGCAGTTATTCGTATGGAAACGTGAATAAAAACAGACCAGAAACAGGGCTGAGATATCCACAAACAAGAACTGAAAGTAAGTAAGAAACTCTGTCTTTATCAACAGATCTCACCTCTGAAATAATCTAAATAGATTTCTTTGAAACTTTTGCTTTAATGCACACCTTTAAAAGTTATAAACCAACAAATTAAGCTCTGTAACTTGTTTTCAACAAAAGATCACACTGAATTACAATTACTATGACATACTGACATGAATTGCTCTGACAGAAAGTATGGAGAAATATTTTGTGTAGTAAATATTTGGAAACTCATCTGATATTTCTCTGTTACATAGCCATGACCAAAAGTGTTGGCACCCTTAGTAAATATGAGCAATTATATCAACTACCAACAGATAGAAAAGTCAAAACCTCACTTGCTCTGCTAGAAATCTTATAATTGTGATTCAATCTTTCGTCAAGACTTTGATTTACAATAAACGGGTCAGTGAGCACAAAATCAAGGTTCTGCCATATCTCAGTCCCCTGACATGAACCATACAGAAAATGACTGAAGAGGAGAGAGCAGAAACATATGAAGAGTCTGGACTGGAGAAATAATCTAAGATCACTTCAACCTCATCAGACATATTAGTTTAATGTTATGTTTGAAAGGTGTCTGTGTTCTGTATTTTAAAAAATTGAGCTTGATTTCATGATTTGGTCAACAACACACTCAGTTTTCTTCATAATAGGTAGATGCCAAAGGAATCTCAAACAAAAACCTTATTTTAACGTTATTGCTTTTTATATTTATACAAATTTATGCTTATTCTGGTGGATGTTAAAGGTTATTTGTGAAACCATCAGACCTTTAAGTGTAATGAGTAAATGCAGATGTTGGTTGTACTGCTTCATTGAGTTAAAGTAAAAAGTACAGTGTACTAACATCCCAGTCATGTGAATAACATACATCAGTCCAAATCATCCTCCATGCAAATCATCCGCTGTATAAAATGGTATTGAAATAAAATACCCAACTAGCAAACATATTGCAAAAAAGTCCTATTAAGACTATAGACGGTTTGAGCCATAACAACATAAACAAGCGGCTTTCCTGGAAAACACGTAACTTCCGGTAAACTCCGCTAAGACGAAATAACAGCAAAATCCGTTTAAAGTAGTTTATGTATATAACAAGCAAAATAAACAACACGTAGATTACCTAGGAAACCAAAACATTAGTTTATTATGTATTTTTTTAAGAGTTCAGTTTCAGCAACTAGTCAGTCCATTAAAAAAACAGAAACCGGAAGTAAAGTGCGGACCAAACACGTCCGACGTCACCGCACGTGCGTCCGATGAAACCATCTATAGACAGCAGATTTAAGTAATAGATTCAAAACCCAGGTTTGTATCTGTGTGAGCACAGCCTTATAAAAATAAGTATCTGTCAGATAAGTTAAAGTCATGCATGAGAGCAATAGGGCTGTGATTTAATAATCACTGATATGAGTCACAACTGAAATATTACTGATCTGCAGTAGAAACTCTCTAAAAAAATAAAGGTGATTTACAATGTCATAGAAGAATCATTTTGTGCTGAATGGTTCCATAAAGAACATCTGAAGAATTTTTCTGTTTCACAAAAGATTCTTTGTGGTGGAAAAATGTTTTAAAAGATTAGACATCTACGGCATCGCTGTGAAGAACCTTTTAAGCACTTTCATTTTAAGAGTGCCGCATACCTACAGGAACACCCGCTAGATTTTTATTCATGATATGCTGAGGGGTGTGATCATAAAATTGGCCAATTCTAGACATTCTAGTATTCAAAGAATGAAAACAATCCTGTCTTACACATTCAGAGTCGAAAACGCATTCGACCGGATTGCTGTAGATGCTCATGTGGTTCAATGAGTTCGAGCAGCCACGCGGTATGTTTCACACAATTTAATTTACTTATCTGTATAGTGCTGTTTTCAATGTCCTAAAAACGTGCTGATGTCTTCTTTGTTCTATGAAGTCCCTCCCTCCCTCCTCCAAAAAACTGTTCTAGAGACGTCATTAAAGCAGAGGGCTGTAGTCCAAACCGGCCGTTCGCTGTAGGAAAGTGGAATTCTGTTAAAGAAAATATATAAGACCTTTAAGATGTGTTTTGGTCATTCGGATCACAAGTGGATAAGAGAGACACATGTCTGTTCACACCTGGTGTTTTAATCCATCTCTTTTGTTCACTTTTGACCGCTTCTGTCCTGATTACTGAGGGGTGGTCTATGAGTCGTAAAAACACGAGTGGGAGAAATGATGGGTTTAAATTGATACACACTAATATTATGTCAGAGTCCGCTGCTTGTGTTGTTAGTAAACATTCTTTTTTGTACATGTATATATAAGAGCTTTCTCTGATTTTTCAGAGCAATTGATGAAATAAGATCGTGCAGATTTACATGGTCACAAAATGAAACAAAAATAAAAGAGGAAGAGAGCAGCCACGTTAGTTTTATCATTGACAGCCTAAAGACTAGGCTGAACACCAGGGACGTGCACAGACATTTTGAGGGGCAGGGGCTCAAGTGAAATAAAGGGCACTTCTCATAATTATGTATATATTTTTCTTTTTTTAAACAAAAAGAATATATATTAACGCAATTCTGACTTCCTTTTTAAAAAAAAATATTAAAAAAGTTAATTAATTTTATCTTCCTCAAACTCACGCAATTGTTTAATTTTCAAAATATGTCTACAAAATAATCAGTTCACACAGACACCATGGTCTCCTTAGTAGTCTAGGTTTATAGGGCAGCAAAGGAAGCCATTACACAATGTGCATGTTTTGAAAACATTAAATTACACATTAATTACAAATTTGTTAAAATGCTAAAAACAAAGTTGTGGCTGCTGAGTTAGCGCTACATGCCAATAAATGCTATATCATATGCTAGCGTTTAGCTGATTAGTTGTTAGTTGTTACTCAAAATGTATTTTTGTCTGATAAGGGCTCAAAATATAAGGTCTGTTTACTAATGTGAGCTTCTGGCATGAGCCTCAGAGTAGAGCAATCAGAGCAGAGCTCAACATTATTATTCATGACCCTTTCAAATAGGGCAAAAATTCTAGGGTTGTAAATAGACATGTAAAAACGTTTCTGGATCATTTTTGCACTTAATAAAGCCACATACCTTCTATGTAATTGTCAAAGAACAATTTAACATATTATGACAACACATCCTATGGCACCTTTAACCTTAGGTTTCATATTTATTAGGGTCACACATGTCAGAAACAACAAATATAGATTACGCCTATTTTATTTGTATTTTATATTTTACTTTTTTGTGATGTCAGTGAAAATTCCGACAGGGCAAGTAAAATACTGAACCATCAGATTTCTTCCCAATCTACTCCAGCACTCCACTATATAACACATTATACTTATTTAACAGCCATTACAAAAAACGCAAACAAAAAAGCTTACTACTGTAGTTAGCAATTATTTTATTGTTTGTGCTTTATTATTTTATGAGCAGTCTGTTTAAACTACATACACTATACGGATACAAGTTTGCAACTCTTCAGCTTAATATGGGATTGCCATGGAAAACAATGTCCCTGAAAGAATCATTATGTGTAACAACGTGTCCCATATTTTGTGCATAAAACTGTTAATATAAGAATGCTTTCTTCCTCAAACACTTACCGGTAGCTGTCTGCATAATCATGCACATGATCGCGTCTCGTTCTTCGGGCTGAGCTTTGGCGCTTAAAGCGCGAATGATGCAGGACAAGTGTAGACAAACCAATCATAAAGCGAAGTAAGTTAGAGAGGCGGGACTAAGGAAAGGTAAAGCCAATCATATTAGCGATGTGAATTTTGGAGGCGGGACTCATCTGTTAACCGTTTGTGTGCCATAAATAGCGCTATTTTTCTTTATATAAGAGTTTAAATATCATTTAAATGATTCCTGAATAAATTCATGTTAAATTAAATAAGCAACAAGTAAAAAATACAAGAAACAGACAGACATCAGTTGTTATATGAATAAAGATCATATTATTATTATTATTTTTAAAAATCCCCCAGAAAAAAGGGCACTTTCTCTCCAGGAATAAAAAGGGCAGGTGCTCAAGCCCCCTTTGATGTCTATGTGTGCACGTGCCTGCTGAACACTGTGGGTATGCGGTCTTGGGGAAACACATTACAAGTAATATGCATTACGTAATAATATTATTTTTCTTAAGTAACGAGTAAAGTAGCATTACTTTGAAAATGTATTTTTAATATTTAGTTACTTTTTTAAGTAATGCAAGTTACTTTTCAGTTTAATTAATAAAAAAAAATAATAATGTACAATGCGCGCAGAGTCAGAAATGGAGATGGCAGGCCAGAGTTTGACATTTTTGCGATGGAAATATGCAATTTCTGAATACAAAACTTCTCAGTCATAAAAACACAAGGCCTGAAAGAGATCAAGCCTCAGCCAAGTAAGAAAAAGTAACTTAAAAGCAGTGGTGGCTCATGACTGCTCTTCCAAGGGGCGCAAATGTCATGTGAACCATGTGCATCCCGTGTTTTGTCAAAATAAGTCCGTCAAAACCGTTTATGATAAAAGAGACGCTCATGTTCACAAAATCCACACAAAACACTCCCTTAACGGTAAACTCTGATTACAGATGAGATTATGCAAGTATCTGGCAAATGCAATCGTCTCTTTTATCATAAACCCTTTAGAAGCATCTGCAGCAGGCACTTATTTTGACAAGACACGTGATGCACATAGGTTCACTCGACGCACAGAACACATATTTTGAAATTACAAACCACACACATGACGAGCTACATATATGTTGTGACGAACTTCGCATCGTGCGCCCTCAAAAAAAGAAGTCACCGGCCGCTACTGCTTGAAAGTAACGTGAGTATTACTTTACATGAAAAGTAACTAAGTAACGCAATTAGTTACTTTTTTGGGGAGTAACATAATATTGTAATGCATTCGTTTTAAAAGCAACTTTTCCCAAGAATGGTCAGGAATGATGTAAAACATTGTGCTGAGTACATCACACATTAGATCAATAGCTGGAGAGCAGGCATGCAGTCATATGTTATCTACACCACAAAAGCAATCTGATCTAATGCATTTTCGACTACCTCTGAATGTTGTTGAAAGTGTATAAGCTTAAAACGTTTCACATCCTGTTTACACCTGTATTTAGTGCTATTGCTATTCACTGGTAAACTGATTCACCAAACCGCATCTTAATACCAGGTGTAAACAGGGCCATTAAAGTACTCTTGTAGATTCACAGGTTTTAAAGTAAATTAAATGTTGTAAGGATTCTTCCTAGGTGCTTGGGTTGCTTCATGGCTTAAAACTCTCTGAAAATTCTGTTTCACAGAATGCCCCTAGAAACTATATCAATCAGAAACCCCTCCGCCATTGGCCGATTTCCATCTGGCACTCTTGTGTTGGATGAACCGAAGGCGGCGGAGGAAGAGAAGAAGAAGTGGACTTGTAGCGGCTGGATCCGCCAGTGCTGCCTCCGCTGCTACTGCCATAAAAAACCTAAAGATGTCACAGAACCTGTTATTATAAAACCCCCTACTGATGGACCTAAAGAAAACAACGAGACGAAAGGTATCCCAATGCTGGTTACACCTCATTAAATGTAAAGAGCAAGGTCTAGACCAGTTTAATTTCTTTCTCTTTTCTCAGGTTTATTGGAGGTACGTTCAATAGACCTTCTTAAATCTAAGACCGAACAGAACCGGTTGGAACATCACACAGATCGCTATAACAGTGAACACCTCATCATCCGCAGGGGCCAAACTTTTCAGATGATGATTGAACTCTCACAACCTTTCAACCCAAAGACAGATAAACTTCACTTAGAGCTGAGACTAGGTCAGTTTATTTTCGTTAACAGAATTCATCCCTGGAGCAACATCAAGTCAGTGTGCGAGTCTATTGTAAACTTAAGTTTATTTAAGGAGCAAAGATTGGGCATACCAATCTGTATAGCAGTGATTCTTAGGCCTGTCCTGAAACCACCGGACATTTTGGATGTCTCCCCTTATCGGACAGATCCAATGCAGGTCTTCAATCCTGACCTGATAAGATTCCAAATGTACAGTCTTGGGGAACTCCAGGACTGGATTGAGAATCACTGCTGTAAGGCAAGATTGTCATGTTGGGTTGTGGAGCAATCCGGGTGGCTTACAGATAACAATCTGATTTTTTTTGTCAAAATTAATTATGTTGCATGTCAGTATTCTGCATCATTCATATGCATACAGTATCTTTGTATGTATATATGTGTGTGTCTTTCAGGTAATATCCCAGATGTTTCCAAAGGCACACTTGTGATTGTGAATTTGGTTGAGGGTCTGAGTGATAACTGCTGGGAGGCCAAAATCGTTGAACAAAAGGACAAAAATATCAAATTGTCTGTCATGTCCATGCCAACGGCTTCTATTGGCAAATACAAGCTCAGTGTTATAACACAAAGCTTGACAGGCGAGTCTAAGTCATCTTACTCCTCTGACAGTGACATCTACATGCTGTTCAATCCCTGGTGTGAAGGTAAAAGCAAAGGTCAAGACAAACTAAATTAATGTAAATCATGTTTCTCTTTAATCCTAATGCACTATTTCTTCTAGATGACTGTGTGTACATGGATAATGAGGAAGAGAAGAAAGAGTATGTTTTAAATGACACGGGTCTAATCTATTATGGAACTGAGAGCCAGATTGGAGACAGACCATGGAATTTTGGACAGGTCAGAGGAACTTATCTTATTTTGTTTTGAGATCATTCAGTGATTTGGATGAAATATTTTGGTTAAAATGTTTTTCATACAAAACTGGATTGAAACGAGTTAATTTGATTATTTTAATTGTTCTGCTAATTTTACATTTTTGGAGAGGCTAAGGGGGCATGTGCACCATAGCATTTCAATGCTGTTGAGAAAGCCAGGCGGATACCGACTGTAGGCGGGGTTTTTTTTTTGCTAAGCCCTTTGGTTTGGTTATGATACTGCTTTGTTTATCAGTCGTGAAGGATGAGCCGGTTGGTTGTTGTGATATTTGTCCCGCCCCTCCTCCACTGTGATTGGATGGGAGAGTGAAAAGTGACTTTTTGGTGTGTGTTTCACCCAAAGTTAAAAATGTTTCAACTCTGGGCGCTCAACACAAAAAAAACACCAGCTTCTGGCATTTTTGAAAAGCACGGCGCTTCCATCGTAAAAACATACGCCGGCATAAACGCCTTGGTGTACAAGCCCCCTATGCTTACCTTGTCTTCTACAATCTTCTACTTGACATTGACAAAGTAAATAAATCAGATTTTTCTCTGTGTATTAGTTTGATAAGGATGTTCTGTCAGCGTGTTTATTTTTGTTGGAGAGAAGTTGTGCTCGTGCGTCAGGTTGGGGAGATCCTGTCAGTGTGGTCAGACTCATCTCTGCAATGGTAAGACTAAACTCTTCTTTTTGTTTTGTGCAGTCCACTTACATTGTTAATGTTTTTTTATTTCATTGTAACTACACTAAAGGTTTGCCTGTTGGGAGCTAAATGACACCCTGTAGGTCAATGGTTGTTTGTGTAAGCAGCTTATTATGATGTTCAGTTACGTGTTAGGGATAAGCGCCCTCCTACCAATTTTTTGCATTGGTAAAATGAAAAATTGTTTAACAGCCTGATCTCATGAGAATTTGTACATATTTTATGAGTTGGCTAATGAATTCATAAAGAAACAATAATGAAACCCCACCCCTAAGCCCAACATTACAGGGGCAAAGGCAAATCATAAAAAAATGTACGAATTTGGTCATACAAATTAATATTTGAATTAATTTAATACAAATTAGCCACCTCGTAAAATACATCCAAATTCCCATGAGATAGTGTCATTTTAAAGATATTTTGGAGCAACTACCCCCACCACTACACTAAAAGCAACTACTTCACAACCATATAGACGGTTTCATCAGACGCACTTTCATTATCGTGAATACGCGTTTGGACAGAACCTAACATCTGGTCTCTGTTTGTTTACTGGTGTGACTAGTGGCTAAACTGAACTCTTGAACAAAGACCTTGTGGAAAAAAACTAATGTTTTGGTTTCCTAAAGACAATGGGAGTTTTGTGAAGGGAGGTTTTCCAGCCAATCTGTAGTTAAGAATGTATACATTATATAGTAGACATTTTACAAAGTAACGTTAGCTCAGTGTCGTTTTTGATACGCTTTATCTATGCTTTGAACTAAGGTTATTTACTTGTTGTTTATCTTGCTTATTATCAGAAACTGTACTACTCAAAAAAACTATTTTGTTATTGATTATGGTTGTGAAAGTTTACCAAAAGTTAGGTTTGTTACATAAAAGCCGTTGTTTATGTTTTTACTGTGTAAAAGTACAGTCATGGGTATTGATTGCTTGCATAAATTGGCACCACTTAAGACACTGCAGTGTATTTGAAAAGCAATTTACACATTTATTTTATGTTCCTATAAGACTGAATTCCTAGAATTGTCAGCCTCAGTTTTCTAATGTTGGGATCTATTATTAAATGGCTATGGAGAGGCACAGGCAATGCATTCACAAACTAGAGCCCAATCTTTTAACCTATCTTTTAAGGGTCTAATGCAATTGTTTATAGTGATATGAGTGTAGTGAAACCATGTTATGTTTTCTGGTATTAGATTAACTCACCAGATGACAATGGTGTGTTGGAAGGTAACTGGTCAGGTAAGTATGATGATGGGACATCACCTGCAGTCTGGACCGGTAGCAGTGATATCCTGAGACAGTATTATGAAAACGGAGGAACGCCGGTGAAATATGGACAGTGCTGGGTCTTTTCTGGAGTCACCACCACAGGTTCGAGTATACATAACAGAACGGGTCTCATTTACCATGATAATGAATAAATTCTAGGCAAAGTACACTTAAATTTGGTTACAATTTGATTTTAACCAAAATAACTTCACATGAGTAAAGTCAGCAGTGATTACAAGGCGTTTAGTCTGATTTGTTTTTGGGCTATGGTTAGATGTCTATGCCCAAATCAGCCCAAATTTTGCCTTGTTTTAGCCTAGACATTTGGCCTGTGTTTGGCTATTAGACGTCTTTTAAATGCAAAATTGTTTGCTGGATTTACTCTTATAGCTGGCTTCATATGTTAGAAAGAGAGGCCTGTAATAAAAGGTTCATCTGTAGGGGTCCTTAGCATCATAAAAAACCCTGGTGGATTTTGTCACTTGGCCTGGAACAGTGTTCCCGGTCTTTCCCCATAACAGTGATCCAGTTTTTTATACAGCAAACACATTCATTAGTACACACAGTTAATTCAGATCAGAGATGAGATATGTGATGTGATTAAGGCTTCATGCTTAACCTTATCTTTTTTTTACTTCATCAGTGCTGAGGTGTATAGGAATTCCTGCCCGTTGTGTAACAAACTTCAACTCGGCTCATGACACGGATGTTTCCTTAACCACAGATGTTTATTTAGATGAGAACTATGAGCTAATTGAGGATTTTAATCAGGATTCAGTCTGGTAGGCTCGAATTTCATCTGATAATCATCACTAGAGAAGCTAGCGTTTACTTGTGAAAGAGTGTTAGTTATATATTGTAAGAAAAAACTATAAATCTCAAATGTTTCCTCCTCCATCCCTGTGGTGTCTCTGCAGGAACTTTCATGTATGGAACGACTGTTGGATGGCTCGTCCGGATCTACCTGCAGGTATGGGTGGATGGCAAGCGGTGGATGCCACTCCTCAAGAGACCAGTCAGGGTGTATTTCGCTGCGGTCCCGCCCCTATCACAGCTGTACGAAATGGACAGGTTTTCCTCAAGCATGACGCAGCGTTTGTTTTTGCCGAGGTATCTTTCAATACCTTTATTATCTCATCTGATTTGTAATTGGTGTTTGCTTCTACAGGTGGTGAAAGGTTTTATAAATGAAAATAAATGAATCTGTAGTGCCTTGATGGTTAAAACTTTTGCTCTTTTCATTATAGGTGAACAGTGATAAAGTCTTTTGGCAGAGGGAAGCTGATGGGATGTTTACTCAGGTTCAGGTTATGAAGAATGCGGTAGGTCACTATATCAGCACTAAAGCTGTCGGCTCTGATGACCGCGATGACATCACACACCTCTACAAATATCCAGAAGGTAAAAAAAAACATGCATACACAAAAACTAAATAAAACATGTGTGCAGTTCAGTTGTGAAATAATTAATGTCAAATAAATATTGAAGAGCACCAACTCCATTTAATTTTCCCTTTAGTGTTAAGGTGTTTGTTGGTGCATGTAAGCAATCTGCAAAGTTACAAATCTCAAAGCTAAAGCAAGAGTTATCGTCTTTAACAGAAATGCCATTTTTTGGATTACAGTGAACAGCTCAGTTGTTATCCTTCAGTTACTTCAGTAACATGTCGATGTGGTCATTGTAACACATTTGCATAATGGCCGCCAATAGAGCTTCTGCAGTTGACATCAAACATCCCAAACTTTGCCATTTTAGCAGGCAAGCGTAGAGCGCTTGACCGATGTAGCATTGGCATCGATGGTGGTTAACCAATCATTTTAAACCAGAATGTTTATGGGTGATTCTCACGAAATTAGACTTATGAGGTATCATAAAACATTTTGATAAAAAAAGTAAATGCAAAAATAAGAGTCTCAAAATAAGCAGCATATTACAAACATGTCTTCATGTACTATTTTGCACATGATTTCAAATGACATCATACAAACCAATTTTGTTGTTTTTTCCACATTTCAAATCTCATTACCACAATGTATCCATGACTGAATTTGGGTTCTTTGACACGGAAATATTTATAATTAAAAATAAAAAACTTCAGTGCATGTTATACTATAAACATTAACAGTAAAGAAACGTGGTATTTGGTGATCATTGGTAAATGTAGAGACAATAATAAGGAATATAAATGTGTCCAAGACCAATTTTCTCATCCGCCGAAACAATTTTCAATCATTGTCCAAAAAAAAAAAAAAAAATTGTTGGAAGGGACATAATTGATTGTGACACTCAAGATGACTACCAGGTAAGCAGTTCTTATTTTTTCTCTCCAGATAAAAGTTGAAATTTTGTTTTTCATAGTACCTAGACAAATTTTTAATTCTCGTTACCGAAACATGAGTTTGTAAATGCATATATTTAATGTAATATCATGTTGTGGTAATGTTATTTTTTGATAATGATAATCTAAAAAATTTAAATAATTCTATAGGAAATATTTTTAAATCCTCTAAAAAGAATGGTTATATGTGAAGAAAAAAATGGCTTCAATGGCTTTTTAAAAAATTCTGATGCTGGACACCACCTAAATCTGGTTTTCGTGAGAATTACCCTTATACCTTACAAACCTTTATTTTAACATGTTGTATAAGGGTTTTTTATGTTTAATAGTAACCCTGAAATGACATAAAAGAGTTTAAAATATGGAAAATAACTGGGCGGATACACGTTAAAAGGCATTATAGGGATTAAAGTTTGAATTAAAGTGTGCCATGAAACTCCTGCTGGCACAATAAATTTTATATGCGCTCCCGGCTGTCCTTGCCTGCCAGTATGTTGTCGTAAACAGAATGGGTCACGTGACATCTGGACCTCTAAATGTCTTTTTGCACATTGGCTTTAAAATACTTGTCCAATATTTTTGCATGTTAAAAAAATAAATACAACCTCATGTTGTGTCAATCACTTTTGCACACTGCCTCCGAAACTTTCCTCTGTTATTATAAAATTCAGATCAGGTTTGGTTTTTCTGCGTTTTTCGCACCATTTTAAGAGCCAGCGTATAAGCAACCGCCATAATTAAGAATAGCTTCTGACAAGTTGATCCACATTGTCTCACAGTACAAAGTTTGACAAACAAAGTGAGGAATAGAAAGAGACAGAATATAAAGACAGATAAAAAGTGCTGTGATTGTCAGGTATGCTAGCCCAGTGGTTCTCAAACTTTTTCAGCATGCGGCCCCCCTTGTGTACAGTGCATTCCTTCGCGGCCCCACAAAGAAAATTTATGACAAAAAACTAGTTCTAAAATGTAACATTTTAATTCAACAAAACATGTTAAATTATACAAAGTAGTGCTGTTGGTTAGTAGGCTTATATTACACAGAATTCATGATAAATGAATGTATTTTATAAAATGTCATAAAACTGGGGCCCCGGCCCCCAGTTTGAGAACCACTGTGCTAGCCAACACTCGAAATGGGACCATCCCAGTGTGGTGAACACCCACACACACACTTTAAACTGAGCAGTGGACAGACAGTGGCAGCATTGGTCAAGTTAGCTATATGATAATCCATTCACAGTGAAAAGTGCTAACTTTCTTAATACCAGGTGTAAACAGGGCCTCTGTTCTGTCTTAGGTTCAGAGGAAGAACGTATCGCTGTGGAAACAGCCTGTAAATATGGCACCAAAGCAGCGGTCTACAGTCCATCTGGGGCTGAGGACGTCACCGTTCAGATCACAATGGATGAAGAAGAACCTCAGCTGGGTACAGATGCTAAACTGTCCATCACCATAAGAAACACAAGCTCAGAACAGCGCAGTGTCACTCTCTTCAGTCAGGTGGCAGTAGTGTACTATACTGGAGTACATAAAGAGACAGTAAAGAAGGACCAGATACCTGTTGAACTTCAACCTAATGAAGGTGAGAGATTTTACACCTGCCATAATTAAAGTCCCAGTGTAACCCATCTTAAAATAATAGTTCCTCCAAAAATTAACATAAGCCCATAACTGACTAATTACATAAAGCCCTGAGCTATTCTAGATGTATATGAGGAGGTCAGATGCAAAAGCTGCTAAACGCCACCACCGTCAAAATGACATAGTTGGTGCGATGGATCATACCCACACCCCTTCTGTGTAAAAATTGTCCTAAAAACTACCTTATTTTACATGACCAGTCTGGGCTGTCATTGTACATCCCAAATGTAACTTATTTGATGCAGTTGATCTAAGTTGCCATTGGACAACCGGAGAGATAAGATCACATCCAACAACAGCTAATGTGGGCTCCATCAAATAAGTTACAGCTGGAAAAAAGTAAAAAAACGGTCCAAAATAGCATCCCAGTCATAACCGATTTGACAGAGCCTACATAAGCTATTAATGGACGTTGAATGAACTTGAATCTTGAAGTTGTTTTTACTAAAATAATTTGTGATATGTATAATATTCTATCATGCAAGCAAACTCTTCAGAGGTGTTTGGTTTTATTTATTAAAGTCTATATAAAATTTTCACTAAATTTTGCCTTGTTTTAGCCAGGACATCTGGGCTACCTTTGGATGACAATTAGATGTCTTTTATGAATGCAAATTCATAAATGTGTTTGTGTATTATATAGTTTTTATTGTACTTTATATGTTCATGTTTGTGTGTTTGTTTCTTTAAACCCAATGTTTGACTTTTACTATATATAGTTGAGAGTGTGGAGTGGACTTTACTGTATGATGATTATAAAAACCAGCTGGTGGATCATGCAATTCTGATGCTCACTCTCACTGGACGGGTCACTGAGACTAAACAGGTTTTGGCAACCCAGTTCAGTTTCAGACTTCGCACACCAGACATCCTGATAACTGTAAGTTCAAGACTTCACATACATACATACATACATACATGCATACATACACAACTGTATTGTGTATAGGAGACTCTTTTTATTATGAGAGTAAAAAATTAAGATACAAAACTGCTCAAGCTTATTGATATAATGGACCTCATTTATCAATCGAATTTTAGAAATCTGATCAGAGAAATCATCTTCCGACAGTGTTCATGTGATTCATAAAACATTTGTATGTCCCACACCCGTTGAACTTCATGAATGATACATTGTTTGTTGATAAATCTGGCAGCTGAAAACAGTTGTTACACACTCCCATATAAATTAAGAGGACTCATCCCTTACATGCCTAGGACACACATAACCTGGCCAAGAAGAGGAATCACGACTGAAACGCTGAACAATATTTGTGTATTACACATTAAACACCTCATGATTACAAACATTTAAATTATTATATGTTTAATATAAGAAAATATTTTATAAATAATGTTTAAAAAATTGACTCCCTGGGGTCGACCGCCTGCGCCACAAACATTTTATTTTTCAATCACTACACAAAGACATTTAGATTACTGGATTTTAGACATACGGATATGAATTATACATCATTTAAAACAGTAAAGTGTCTGTTTTTTGTGTCCACCCCCAATAAAAATGTGTGTGTATGTACTAATGAACGTGCTACCACTGAGCTATACAGGAGCATTAAGTTTAATGGAAAAAAACGTATTGTTTAATTGTATAAATGTCTGTCTTTCTGCCTCTTAGCCTGTAGGTGATGCTGTAGTTAGCAGAGAGTTCATTGCTAAGATTATTTTCAAGAACCCACTGCCCTGTACACTGAAGAACGTAAAGTTTCACATTGAAGGACTGGGACTGCAGAGCGTTAGAGAGATTTCATATGGGTAACACAACTATCACTACTAAATGCATATATATATATATATGTGTGTGTGTGTGTGTGTGTGTGTGTGTGTGTGTGTGTGTACCTGGTAATTATCACGTTGTGGGGACCAATTGTCCCCACAAAGATAGGAATACCAGTGTTTTTGTGACCTTGTGGGGACATTTTGATGTCCCCATGAGGAAACAAGCTTATAAATCAAACAAGATGATGTTTATTGAAAATCTAAGGTACAAGAAAGGTTTTTGTGATGGTTGGGGTTAGGGAATGGGGCAGGTAAGGGGAATAGAATATACAGTTTGTACAGTATAAAATGCATTACGTCTATGGAATGTCCCCATAAAACATGGAAACCTGTGTGTGTGTGTGTGTGTGTGTGTGTGTGTGTGTGTGTGTGTGTGTGTACCTGGTAATTATCACGTTGTGGGGACCAGTTGTGTTTGAAATTGCAGAAATATATTTTTATAATTCTTTCTCTTTGTTTTTCTTTTTCTCAGTAATATAGAAAGCTTAGCCATGGTGACTCTGACAGAGAAGTTTATTCCTACAGAGTCTGGACCACAGAAGCTTCTCGCTTCACTTGACTGTCGACAGCTAACTCAGGTGCATGGAGTCGCCAACATTGACGTCAAAGCAATGTGAAATATTTTTAAAAGGAAAATTGCTAACTGCACTGAAGCTTGAATGTCTCTGAATGAAGATTATATTCCAGTTTATTGGATTGTCTAAATGTTTTCTATATTTAGAATAAAATGAGAAAGCCTTAAGAATCACATATATGACATAAAATATAGCTGGAGTTATTTTCCTTTCTTTTTTACCGTATTACTGTAAACAATCTGTGCTGTTTAAAATATAAGGTCAGTATTGTAATTTGTTTAATTCATTTATGTTATAAGGTAAAAATGTAGCTAGTTAAAATTATTTATTCTTTTTACATAAGTCTTAAGATTTTTTTTCCTTTTTTTCAAAAATGTATCTACAACTTATAATAATTACTGTTGTTATAATTATAAATAGTCTATCTGTGTTATTATTGAATGTTTATACTTTTTTTTTTATAAAACCAAACCATACTGTTTTTTTTGGGGGGGGGGTTCTAACAAACTGTCAATGTTTGACAATATAACATTCCAACCTGGCCCATCTCCCATGCAGAACAATGGCAGAAGTCCACAAAGTAACCATATATTTAGCTAGCACACATATGCAAACACACTTAAAACTTAGAAACATAAATATACATAAAAATAACGAAACTACCAAACTCACCCCAGTTATGCTTAGATTCTGACCTGCCGGAGACTTTACACCTGGCCCGTCTCCATGTACTGTAGTTTTGCCAGATGACTGATCAATCAATCAGGACAGATGTAGCTGGTAACTTTCTAAAATTGTTACCCCATCATTGTAACAAATAATATAAAACAAAGCTCAAATTTGTCCCATAATCTAACAATAAGATGAGGAGCATCAACATGACCTTAACCCTTGTGCATCCTTGAGGACATTTTTGGCTTTTTGTTTTGTTTTTTTGATAACTTTGCCTGCGTAAATGCTAACTGCATAAAATTTGCCACAGGTGTGTATTTTTATTGGAATTTTAATATTTCACCTTCATTTCCTTTTAAAAATCTATTTTCTACTAGGTACACAAAATACTTCCTCTCAGGACCTTTTGGACAAAAATGTCCCCATTGAAACCCATTAAAACTGCAATTTTTTATCCCGGTGCCATTCAACTATAAAATGATGCAATCTTTGTTAACATGCTTTCATTTTGTTGGCAAGGCTTCAAAATTTAAATTTTTTACTATTTTTTACCAGATGGTGCCATTTTTTTAGGTTTGTCAAATTATCGCTTTATTGTTGTTTTCTGCTGTTTTCAGCTTATGCATATTATAGAGCCAATTAGATATATTATGAAGCTATAATTGTGTGGGTGTGTTGGTATGGATGTCAGAGTGTGGTTTGTATGTGTGTACTGAAAATTTTATGTGTGTGTGTGTGTACCTGGGAATTATCACGTTGTGGTGACCAATTGTCCCCACAAAGACAGGAATACCACTATTTTTGTGACCTTGTGGGGACATTTTGAGGTCCCCATGAGAAAACAAGCTTATCAATCAAACAGAATGATGTTTCTTGAAAATGTGAAGTAGTAGAAGGATTTCTGTGATGGTTGGGGTTAGAGAATGGGGCAGGTAAGGGGAATAGAATATACAGTTTGTACAGTATAAAATGCATTATGTCTATGAAATGTCCCCACAAAACATGGAAACCAGAATGTGTGTGTGTGTGTGTGTGTGTGTGTGTGTGTGTGTGTGTGTGTGTGTGTGTGTGTGTGTGTGTGTGTGTGTGTGTGTGTGTGTGTGTGTGTGTGTGTGTGTGTGTGTGAACAGTTTGAAAAATATATATTGTACTGGAAATCACAAGACTACAACCGCTGCAAAGGAGTTTTTTTTTTCATAAAAAACAACAGTGGCATTGTGTAAACAAACCAGCATTTTAAAGGGACACCATGAAACTTTTGGCCACTAGGGGGTGCTAGACACGTATTTTTCACTTCTAGCGCCCCTAGAGCCCACAAGCGCCGCAGCACTGTCGCAAAGGAAAGGAACTGGCCAACCTTAAAACTAAACTAAAAACTAAACATTTAAAATGCTAAACGATCAACATTTTGAGACAACAGGGAGAAACGCAGTCATGTTACAACTTTCTGATGAGGAACTCGTCGTGGCAGAAGCCATTTCTCAATCTGAAGGTTGCAGCCTCCGGATGTCGTATTTCTAAAACGTCATCAAGACTGTCTTATTTCACAATATTAACAATTACAAAGTTGACTATTATACTTAGTTAATCGTAAATTGTTGCAGTATGCTTATGACTTGCGAATGTAATGCTCAGTTTACCTTAATAACCCAGGCTTGACGACGTGTGCAGCCTGCATATTTGACCTCCGGAGGCTGCAGCCTTCCAATTCAGAAACGACCAGACGTATTTCCTTGCCTTTTTCCAAACAAATATTGTTGCATCCTCTCTCTCTCCCTCACCAGGATTTTCCGCAATGGCGCTCGTTATTCCTCTTTTTTGTGTGAAAATCGCTCCAAATCCAAGTAAACCGATGCGTTTAGGTCTGCCGCTTTGTAATACGTCACGCGAGTGGCAGCGGAACGCAGCAAATGAGGAAGAGAGAAGAGAGAAACGCTCGGATCTGATTGGTGAATGAATAGGGTTTGGTTTTACACTGTGAGCAAGTTTGAGTGCTATTGCATCCTGGATTGTAATGTAAATACCATAGACACAGTAAAAAGAAAGGTAAATACGTGAACACAGCATCTGAATACAGGGAACTATATGCAATATAATCGCCGTAATTTATAAAGAACATCGCATTTATGTATGAATCAACAGTTTATATAAAAAATTGCCTTAAAGGGGAATCGAACCCGGGTCGCCCGTGTCATAGGTCCGTGACACTAAAGACTGTGCCACAGAGTCACATATTAGAAACTGCTCTCTACACTCCTTAAGTAGCCTCCAGCAAAATTCACGTTAAAAACAAATTGTGTGGAGGAAGTGACGTATGCCGTAAAGCAGTCGAATTTTGTAGTTTTTTTTTGTGCTCTGGTTACTACCACAAACCCTAAGTTTTAAAATACGAGTAAAAGTGATACAGACCCCGTCAGGCTATGGTAGACATGTCATTCAACCTATTTAAAGTCGATGTACTATCACAAGGGTCTTGAAAATGTATTATGAAGGTTGAAAAATTACATGGTTTCACTTTAAGGTTTAAAATTCAGAAAATTAATTTGGTCATTGTGATTAGAGCTGATGCTGGTTAAATCAGTGAAAGTGGAAAAAATTTTTTTTGACATGGACATTTTTGTCCTTTATGGACCTGAGAGGTAACTTTTTTTTTTTATTCTTAAACTGCATAAAAAATATGAATGCATAAAAATTAATGTTGTTGTTAATCATTGACATATCCAAGGCTGTAATAATCAAAGAAAAAAATCTGCTTAGCATTTAGTAAATTGAAAATAATTACTTTTTTTCCTTTTTTCCATAAAAAAACAGCAGTGTCATTATGTAAACAAACCAGCATTTAAAGGGTTAAAATTCTGAAAATTAATGAATGTTTGGTCATTGTGATTAGAGCTGATGCTGGTTAAAAAAATGGCATCAGTGAAAGTGGAAAAAATATAAATCTATAATATTTTTATGACACTTTTAGGACATGGACATTTTTGTCCCCTATGAACCTATGAGTAACTTTTTTTAATTGATGCACAAGGGTAAAGTCAATATTAAATATCAATGTTATATTTTCACAGAATGTTCTTTACATTATGAAGGATGGTTTTATTTGGAGAACAGCCAGAAAATTACTTTAGCTGGGTTTTCACAGCCAAGGACACAAACACAAATGCCAAAAAAAAAAAAACATTTTAAAACACGCTATTATTAAATAATCTTAAATATAAAGCATCAATATATGTTAAAAGTATATGAAACAATTGCATCAGTCTGGGCATAGAAGCACCAGAAGTTTATTATAAACTTTTCTATAATCTGTGTGCATTTCAGTAGGAATATTCAACGTTTGCTAAAGACTTCTAAGCTTCTTTTAAAGTAGCTTCATATAGACTACCTTATTTAAGAGTATAAGCAGCATTACTATTTGGAGGACATTAATAACTTTGTCAGGTAAACTGAAATATAATGAGTTACAAAAGCCCTACAAAGGTTATGAACGAATGGATAATAGTTTCTTAAAGGGGCGGTGAATTTGTCGATTTTATTGTTTTATACTGTTGCCTGATGTCTACTTATGATGTCCGCGTGGTTTTTACATTCAAAAACATCAAAAGCAATAAGTAATAGGCTATTTTGTAACATGGATTAGTGGCTCTCTGGAGAAATGGTTCGTTTGAAGGGGCGGGCCGCATTGAAGACCTGGACGTAAACACCCACTGCTATGATTGGACGGCTTCATTCCCTGTCATTACATGTGGGCAAATGTTTTAATAACATTAAAGCAACACTATGTAGTTTTTCAACCTTTAAATAATGTCTCTTAAATTATTTCAGTGATAGAACAACTCTTAACTGGACAAATTGTACTGTTGCTGCAACCTGAGCAGCCTCCTAGCTGCTACAAGCACACTCTGAAAGTGGCGGTGGAGGGTAGAGCACACAGCCCCGCCCCTCCCCCTGCCTGTAGAAGAGTGTCTGATACCAGGCACAGTTGCACTTTTCAACCACATGGGGGAGCCGTAAGTCAATTTTACATGGAAACTACATAGTGTTGCTTTAATGTGATAAAAATAGCAGCCGAACACAAATATGTTTGAGCCACAAAAGATTCTGGGTGCTAAATATGATACACATAAATGACAATATGTATATTAAAGTAGAAACAAAACTCAACGTGTCTAAATTACCGTATAAAACACAGTAAGCGCGCATCAGAATCGAAACTGCGGCTAATAAATCCTTTTCAATAACTTTGTATATTTTGATTGTGCTTGTGAAGTTGCTTTTACATTCACGTAATGTTAAATACCACAGTTATATGATAAAAAATAAGCTTTGTTGAGTGTTTGACCTTTCAAACGTAACTTGCCTAAATTACCGTATACAACACAGTAAACGGGCATCAGAATCTAAACTGCGGCTGATAAATCCTTCCTTATAACTAACTTTGTATATTTCTACCTTTAAATTACAGTCGTATTGTTAAGTGTTGTACCTTTATTAATCGTTTAATGTTTTTATTAAATTAAAACAGTCAAAAAAACATGTTTAGACACGGATATAACAACAGGACATATCAAGCGATCTCTTCTAACAAAGCAATAGTGAAACGCAGTAACTTAAATAAAGTAAAATGTCTTACTGTGTATAATGCTGTGTCATTGTTGTCAGATCCAATATAAGTGGTGCTTTTAATCACAGTCTCTCTGCAAATCCAGCATCGACTTCTTTACAAATAAATCCGTGTACACAAAGTTAACAAACACTCCCCACACGAGCTGGAACTTCTTAAAAAAGCAAACTTTTTCCACGCATTTAATGTTATGTTCCAAGCCTCCGAATTAAAGTATTTAGCTTCTGTGTTGTTCCCACGCGGTTCTTCCACAACCGAAAATGCGTTTCCAGTCTATCATAACAGATCACCGCGTCAAAATAAAAGTCTCTCAGAAAAAATGTATTTAAAAGTCATTTTGGTTACATTTGTCAATCTTTAAAGACATATTTACTTGTTGAGACACACGTGTGTCACGCGAAGCTGTGGGCGGGGCTACAAAAGTGGTCCTTGTATTTGGCTATGGGGCGGTGCTTCAATTCTACTTTGACGTCATAGATTTCCGAATTCCACACTGGCTTGTTTTAATTACTTGGTGCCAAAAACTGTTATATTTCAGTAGCACGGACGTTTTCAGTTCTGAAACTTGCAGGATGTTCATTAAGTATGATGACCTCTTATATAACAAATTATCAAGTTAAAATTGAGTATTTATTTCACCGCTCCTTTAAGTATCAAGATCCCCATACACCCAGCGCAATGCACAGCGCAAGTGTTTTTTCTAGGTTCAACCCAGCGCAATTATCATTTTCACGTTTAGCGCCACATTGTTTGAATAGCAAATGCATTTGCACCAAATTTCGCAGGCATGGGAGTTCTGGTCTGAAAACGAAGTGTATTTAACGGCTATTTTGGCGCGTTGCTATTTTGAGGCAACTGAAATAGACTAAGCCAGGGTTAGGCAACGTCGGTCCTGGAATGACATGCAGTGTCTTGCACCGTTTTCAAACGGTTTCAGTGGTTTCGTGTGTGCGCAGATATTTCTTGACACGATGCCGTGTTTACAGAATTTTTTTTTAGAATGAGGAAAAAAGATCGGATAGGGTATGCACTGGGTTCGTGTGGACGAAGTCTTAGAGTAAAAACCTTTTCTTGCATATTTTCATAATTAATTTTTTGAGATTTCATTGATTATGAAGGCTATACATTTACAGCAATTAAAAGCCTGCTATTTTATTTCCATAACTGGAAGAAAACAACTTTTAAAGAGAACGAAAGGTTTAAATACAAAAAAATAACAATTTCAATACAAATAAAATCAATGCAATTTTACATTAATCTTAAACTTCTTCATTCGCTTAGTTTTTTAGTTTACAAATTCCACCATCTTAATTGGGAATCACATGTCACAAACCTTTTTTCCTGTCATTAAATTAGCAAAAGTGGATTTGTAAAAGTCAGATTAGACTGTGCGTTTAGATCGTTAAAATAGGGCCCCAAGTGAGGGATGTAAATGAACAATATTACAGTCATGTATTAGAGTTGATATCCACAGTAACCATCACAAGATGGCGCCAAACCTCTATTTAATTGTTGATATGAAACGTGATAGTTAATGGTTGAGTGTCTCTTTAGGTCCCATTCACTCACAATTTGGATATTCTTTTGAATGTGGCATTAGTAAACGTTGTTGTGTTATTTTACTTTTGGGCTAGTGATTATGATTGTATTGTGATTTTAGAAAGATGCCAAACGAGATGTAAAACAGAGAGAAACAGATTTTTGAGTTTATGCTTTTTGATATAATAACATTAATATCTAAAAGAGTTAAAAAAAAAGAGCAAAGTCACTACAGAGTAATACAGAAGACTTGCACAACCCTGTAGGAAAATATGACCTTGAACAAGAATTACAGAGATGAAGCTAAAGTTTAACTGAATGGAAATGTATGAAATGTTTATTATTCTTATTTGATTTGCACTTTACTACTAGCAGAGAAACCGCATTGGTTTACAGATGTTATTTGCTTTATATTACAGTTTTTCTGAATTGCTAAAACACTAAACCCCAATCTCTGAACCAAATTCATAGTGGCCTAAACCCATTTGTCAAATCATGGACTCTTTTTGCAAAATTCTAAACACAAACTTCTCACTAAAACACACATTTCACACTGCAATGCACTTGTTTTATAAATGCTAAACACAGGCAGGCAAAAGTTGAACACAACTAAAACACAGTTATCATCGAGTAAACACAACAACTCAAAATTCTACACACTTTTATCTAATGGTATTTTTTACCAATTGTGTGAATTGGAAACAGTCTGAGAGGCAGATGAAGAGTATGAGGAAGAAAAGGAAACCAGAGAAAATGCAATTGGCAAAATTTGCAGTTGGATTGATGACTTTTTAAAAAATACAAGTGCTGCTTACAGTAATGTTGAAAACTTACTATTACTTGCAGTACTTACAGTAAAGTATTTACTATATTCCCTGAACTAAACTTGTGATTACAGTAATAGAGATTTTTAACAGTATTTGTCAAGTGTGTTGTTATGTACAATAAACGTGTATTTTTCTGTAAGCAGATCTCCTGGATGTTGTGTTTTCCATTTTTTAAGGTAGTGTCTAATGGATGCTTGTAGTGTTTTATATTATAGACTTATGTGTGTATGATTTGAAAGCTTAGTTTGATTTTGAGTACAAGTGAAATGGTTTTGAAGGAATTGTTTGATTTTGCTAGAAGAGTCAGGGGTTCTGTGAATTTTGTTTAAAATTGGGATTTGTGTTTAAGGTTTTGAGAAAATGAGTGATGGTTTCAAAAAATGTGTTTTAGCAATTCAGAAAAACTGTATTTCATCCATCCAGAACACTTTTGGAATCTGTTGCAAACTGTAGGAGATTTAAACAGTTTAAACCGTAAAGTTCCTTCTTCCCTTTAAAGTAACTTATTAACTAACTATTAAAATAACCATTGTAATCCATGCATGGATCCTCATATTTCATTTTTATAAGTGTGCAGACAGATTGACCATTAAGTGGTCTTAAAGAGCTCAATTTTGTGAGGGAACCAGTGTCCTGCTAACTTCCAGGTCATCCTAGTAGCACTCTATTATGGTCATGATTGTTAAATTTCCCAGACATAAAAACTTTTGAGCAATAACAACAGAGTGGGCTAGCTGAATCATAGTAGACTGGGTGCATGCAGGAGGGGTTATTTAAAGAGACAGGAGCTAATACACAGAGTTTGAGATGAAGGGCTGCAGTCGAAATTTACATCACGAGAAGCCATGTTTTTTTTTTCTTTTACGCACCTAAATGTACCCCAATAATACAAATAAACTTTTCATCATCATGACAGGTTAATATCAAGTACCTTTATATTGAACCATACAAAGGCAAACAAAATGTTGATGAAATCATATAGTACCATTACTTGCACAGGTCCAACATGCTAAATGATTAACACACAGGCTAAAATAGGTTTCTTTGAGGAGAAGGGTGTGGATGGCTAAATGGCAACCTTTGTTCTTATAAAAAATGTAGTTGTAGTGCAACATTTATAAGCTTGGTTTAGGTCTCAGTCAAGCAAGCCCTTTTTACAGTTTTTCTGAATTGCTAAAACACATTTTTTGAAACCATCACTTATTTTCTCAAAACCTTAAACACAAATCCCAATTTTAAACAAAATTTACAGAACCCCCGACTCTTCCAGCAAAATCAAACAATTCCTTCAAAACCATTTCACTTGAACTCAAAATCAAACTAAGCTTTCAAATCATACACACATAAGTCTATAATATAAAACACTACAAGCATCCATTAGACACTACCTTAAAAAATGGAAAACACAACATCCAGGAGATCTGCTTACAGAAAAATACACGTTTATTGTACATAACAACACACTTGACAAATACTGTTAAAAATCTCTATTACTGTAATCACAAGTTTAGTTCAGTGAATATAGTGAATAATTTACTGTAAGTACTGCAAGTAATAGTAAGTTTACAATATTACTGTAAGCAGCACTTGTATTTGGTAAAAAGTCAGCAATCCAACTGCAAATTTTGCCAATTGCATCGTCTCTGGTGTCCTTTTCTTCCTCATACTCTTCATCTACCTCTCAGACTGTTTCCAATTCACACAATTGGTAAAAAATACCATTAGATAAAAGTGTGTAGAATTTTGAGTTGTTGTGTTTACTCAATGATAACGGTGTTTTAGTTGTGTTCAACATTTGCCTGCCTGTGTTTAGCATTTATAAAACAAGTGCATTGCAGTGTGAAATGTGTGTTTTAGTGAGAAGTTTGTGTTTAGAGTTTTGCAAAAAGAGTGCATGATTTGACAAATGGGTTTAGGCCACTATGAATTTGGTTCAGAGATTGGGGTTTAGTGTTTTAGCTATTCAGAAAAACTGTAAAGCATCTGAATCTAGTCTCGAATTAGTTTTACAGAACAACATTTCTACATCTACATTAATACATTTGGCTGATGCACTCAACTGAAGATATATATTTATCAACAACATCTGTCATTTTTATTTGTTCCAGCCATACCAGTTCGGGCTGGATGTGTAACCGGGTGCAGCCTATAAAATATAGGATACTTTTTAAAATGAATTAAATAAATTAATAATTATTTATAAAAATCAGTATGGAGGGGACCATACTAGTATGTGTGTGTAAATGTTTATGCGTATAGACTAATTACTTATGTGTGGGGCTCAGTGTACACCCTTCAGAATCACAACTAGAAGTGGCATAGCACCCAATGAAAGAATCGATACACGGCTTTGATTTCCCAGATATTAATTCCACTGTGATAAAGGTCTATTCAGTCCGTCTGGTGTTTTTTGTTTTGTGTAGGTGTTATGTTTGTTTGGTCTAAATAGAAAAACATCCCTATCCTTCAGGTTTCCTGTGGATGACCAGTTGTCAGTCACGGCATCGTAGTGTGAGCTTTTAAATAAGGATGTGTGTCACCTTCGGGACAGGTGGCGCGATCCAAGTCCGATCTGGAAATGATGGCTATGTTCGGACGAGCAGCCAGGGAGGTTGGCCTTGAGTGGTTTCTCGGTGCCTGGCCATGTCAGCCTCAGACGTCACGCCGACAGAATGTTGGCTAAACGTCTGATGTTTATCAAACACTTTTCTGGAAACCCTGTGGGAACGTCACGTCATCTTTGATTGGTTGAAATATAAAACCAATCAAAGACGACGTGGCCGGCAGATAAAAATAATGCGTGCCAATATTAATTGGTCTTTCTAGCGAGTTCCCAATTTTTCGGTCATCGACGTGACATCTCCGTTCCATACATTCAGGAAACGGGGTTATATCTGTAACTGAGACATTTTAGGTTGAACAATTCATCCTTGCAAGATTCAAGTCAATTAACAAAAACATTTGTCTAAAAGATAAATTGTCAATGTGAAGTTTCAGGATCCTTTTTGTGTTTTTTTGTGTGTGTCCCTTAAAATGCAAATTAGCTGCTGCTTTCCTTACTGTTTACTGTACTTATACCGGAAAAATACACCAATAAGTACAGATTAATAAGACAATCACCTTACTTCATTGTTTTTAATGACACGTAGTAATGAATTTATGACATAACTGTGGTCTTGTTGCAAGTCATGTGTTGTTCATGTTGTAAGGTTTACTGACTATGTTGCTGAGGTGTTTTTGTCTCTTCCCAGACTGTAATCCCATAGTCTGGGGGTTTGTTTTTTTTCTCCTCCCCTCCCTCATGTAATGCTGTACTTCTTCCTTAATGCTCTGTTGGCCTGTTCTGTCTACCCCCTTGTATTGTATGTATGGACAGGTTGATGGTTTAATTTCACTGGTACCTGTGACCATGTGACAATAAAGCTTCATTCATTCAGTCTTTGGATGGTTGTGGGTGGGGACTCCGCAAAGTGGCATCAGTTTGTTCTGAAAACACCAGAAGGTAATCCCATGAGAATGTTTTTACTGGGATTTAACCCTGGGGAACCCAAGAACCCTTCTCTTAGCAGCACCAATTATTACACGGCTCTCTGGAATGCTTGATTCTGATTGGTCAGTTGAGACATTTGCAGGTTCGTTCTTTTCAAATAATAACCGCTCCAAAATAATAACGCATAGCCGGACTACTTGCACGAGTAAAATCGCTCCGCGCCAATAAAGATCAATGAGATCTTTATCTGTTTGGCGCCATCTTGGGCCAAACACTCGACAACCACGACAAGACACAGAGAGCTCACTGAGACTGAACTTGACAAAATAGAGCATGACAGCTACGAAGCCAACACACAAAAAAATACAGAATGGGCATTAAAACTTCTCAAAGACTGGCTAAAAGAGAAAAAATGGAGACAGACAAGTATGAAGCAGAGGATCTTAATAAGGTATTACGATCATTTTATGCATCTGTGCAAAGTTTCGCGGAAGGATAAAAATGTTAATTTAAAACAAATATGCCAATAAAATGTTTCAAATTCATATTCATGTCCAGTTTTTTTTCTTATGTGGTAAGTAGCCGTGTAATAAGCGGGATAAGAGGCAGCCGGTAGTTATCGCGTCGGGTCCTGATCACACTGTCGGGGCTTATTTCCCATTATTACACGGCTCTCTGGAATGCTTGATTCTGATTGGTCAGTTGAGACATTTGCAGGTTCGTTCTTTTCAAATAATAACCGCTCCAAAATAATAACGCATAGCCGGACTACTTGTACCAGTAAAATCGCTCCGCGCCAATAAAGATCAATAAAGATTACTGTCTGTTTGGCGCCATCTTGTGACAAACACTCGACAACCACGACAAGACACAGAGAGCTTACTGACACTGCACTTGACAAAATAGAGCATGACAGCTACGAAGCCAACACACAAAAAAAATACAGAATGGGCATTAAAACTTCTCAAAGACTGGTTAAAGAGGAAAAAATGGAGACAGACAAGTATGAAGCAGAGGATCTTAATAAGGTATTACGATCATTTTATGCATCTGTGCAAAGTTTCGCGGAAGGATAAAAATGTTAATTTAAAACAAATATGCCAATAAAATGTTTCAAATTCATATTCATGTCCAGTTTTTTTTCTTATGTGGCAAGTAGCCGTGTAATAAGCGGGATAATGTAGAGGCAGCCGGTAGTTATTGGGAAATAAGCCCCTTCAGTGTGATACAAGACCCTCCGCTTCGCGTCGGGTCCTGATCACACTGTCGGGGCTTATTTCCCAATAACTACCGGCTGCCTCTACATTATCCCTTACATAACTACCGGCTGCCTCTACATTATCCCTTACTTAACATTTGCCAAATTTGACCACGTGGGATCTCCAGGGTTAAAAAAAATGGAGTGGGCAGATCTTCATTACAGGTTGGTTGTGTAAATACACAGGTGACAGACAGTTATGTTTAAACAACATGTACAAGTGAAATTCTAGTATTAGGTGACCTTTAAATTTTTAATCTTTAATCTACTTCTCCTTTGGAACAAGACGTTTGTCTTGATGACATCAATCTGTTAACTCATCCAACTGTCAGCTCCATTTCTAAATGAACCAATTACTTTTCTAGATCAGACCAGTGAAAAAACCTAGCCACGCCCTCTATTTTTTATTAAATATGATTTTTTATAATTATTATACATCATAATACTGAAGTCGGTCACACCCTCTTCAAGTTAATCTTTAAAAGCAAGCTGTTGGTTTGGGGATCCTACGCACCTTGCATTCTTTGCATATAGGGAAGTACGGGGATTGATTGTGCCAGCAAACTTCAACAAACATGATTGCAGTTTTTAACAGTTAACTTTAGTATAAAAATAAGTTGATTAAGTAACCTACTATCAGTGTGAGGTCGATTTGATGTACCTTACCTCATCATCATAGCAAAAACTATACAATTTAAGTGAATCTGTACTTAAAACAAGCAAAAATATCTGCCAATGGGGTGAGAAAAAAATCTAAAAATAAGATTTCTTTTTTCTTAAACACTTAATTTCAGCTGAAATTAAGTGTTTAAGAAAAAAGAAATCTTATTTTTAGATTTTTTTCTCACCCCATTGGCAGATATTTTTGCTTGTTTTAAGCACAAATTCACTTAAATTGTACAGTTTTTGTCTAAAGACTAGACTTATTTTCTTAAATAATTTTGCTCATGAAGAAAATACATCTTGATTTAAGAATTTTTAGATATTTCTACTAAAAACAGGACAAAAATACTAAGTAAGAAAGTCAAATTTTCAAGAAAAAAATTCTTAGTATTTTTGTCTTGTTTTCAGTAAAAATATCTAAAAAATCTTAAATTAAGATGCTTTTTTCTTGATGAGTAAAAATCTAGTTTTTAGACCAAATTAAGTGATTTTGTGCATAAAACAAGCAAAAAATCTGCCAAAGGGGTAAGCAATTTTTTCCTGAATTTAGTGTTTAAGAAACAATTTCAAGATTTTTTTGCTTACCCCATTGGGAGATTTTTTTTGCTTGTTTTATGCACAAAATCACTTACATTTGGTATTTATGGTCTAAAAACTAGACTTATTTTCTTATGTCATTTTGCTCATAAAGAAATAGATGCGTTTCTTTATGAGCAAAATGACATAAGAAAAAAAAATAAAAATACTAAGAATTTTTTTTCTTGAAAATAATTTTTTGCAGTGTACGACTTGTTTTTTGTGGTCCAGGGTCACATATGTTGCGTTGTATGCTTATAGTGTGTTTTCTTTTACATATGTTATGAATTTCATTGACTTAACATGCTGCTGTTTTCTACAGTATAGTGTATTGGCGCTGTTCAGTTGAGCTGGTGGACTGTTACATGTGCAGTCGCCATTGTTGAGGGTTTTATGCTGAGTATTTTTGTGTTGATGACCGGCCTACGCTATGCCCATTTTTGATGCGCCGTTATTCAATATTTTTCTGTCCTGCTGTAATGTTTTTTCATCTGATCTTTTGTCCCCACCACTTTTCAACACAAACTGACGCCCCTGACCCAGGGTGAAGCATAAACTCCGCAAAAGAAGATAACCCAAATGTATTTATTTAAAAATATAGGAGTTAATTGTCCAAGATAGAAAATAGAAAATATTTAAATAGTTTTATACACCAAAGAGCAGACCAAAGGTCAAAAACATTCACAGCAACCCCCCTCACCAACCAACCATTAAATAGCAACAGGAGAACATCTGTTATAAGCAGGGCTGTAGGTGCAGTGTTAGCGCCCCCTGGCTGTGAAGCTTCAGTAAGTTGAGAAACTCTTTTGGCATTGCGTGAACACCACGTTTGGGTCCTACATTGTCAAAATAGTGATGTGTAAGTTTCTGCTGCTCCAGATTGGTATCAAATGGCCAAAATCCATACACGTGCACGTGATCACACACCTCTAGTGCCACATTAATTAACCTGAACCCGCTGGAAAGGTGAACGCCTTTCAGGCCCTGCCTCTTCCAGAAACCACTCAGGTTCTTCATGTAACTGGAGGAAAAGAAGACCATATGTTGTTGGGGTCTGATTGGATGGAGCACTTTGAACGCATTGACGGATAGCCGAGTGTTGGCTGCATAATTAAACGCTGAAATGATCAGTATGGAGTTTCCATACACACTCACACGCTCCACTAATGGACCTGGATTAGACTTCAAATTTTTGTAGCTGTAGAGAAACAAACAAGAGACACATTCACAAACTCTCTTAAACAATAGTTGATATAAAACATTGATATGAAACATAGATTACACTGAAAACTAAATTATATGATATAATAAATACTTAAATGAATCACAGTTAAATGCATATGCCAGTAGTTTGCTAGGAAAGCCTTCATAAGTCGTCGTTTAAAGATATTCCATTTATGTGAAAGTTAAAATCTAGTTTGGGTGTCAGTGATTTGTTTCATTTTCATCTCATCAAACATAAGTTATCCATTTTGTATTCAAGTCTGTCAATCTTATGAAGATAAAGTTGTTCACAAAGGTCTGTGAACACATGGGGGCAGTCGACACGGTTGTGTTTAGCGCTTTAATTTAGCAAAGTAACGTTTCTGAGTCAACATCTTATCTTGGTGTTAAAAGAAAACATCCTGCATAGAAGTGAGGTTCTAAGCCGTAAAAGGAAATAAAAGGTGGATACAAAAGCTATACAACCCCGTAAAACAGTCCTAGGCCATCAGCACTAAACCTAACACTAAAATCTGATGACTGTCAGTGATGTTTTTAAGGATCAACAAGGATGTTGACCCAGGAACACGTGGAGTTCAGTAGAATAAGGGCGTGTGTCCATTTATTTGCTGCATCTGCTTAAAAAGTGTTATCTCATAAATGAGTTTAACATTTATTAGTACTATTAGATAGGACAGCTGGTAAAACTGAACATCACCAAAATCAAAGCAAATAGTATTATTTGAAATGAATGATTTTCTTATTAATTACTCATCCTCATGTCGTTCCACACCTGTAAGAACACAAATTAATTGATATTTAATGAAATCCGAGAGCTTTCTGAGCCCCCATAGACAACAATGCAACTCACAACTTTCAGGACCTAGAAAAGCAGTAAAGACATTGTCAAAATAGTCTGTGTGACTACAGCGCTTCAATCTTCATTTCTTAAAGTCAGTCTATGACGTGTATTCATGAAAACAGCACATGCATTGTGTGTCAGCCATAGATATATACTGTATGTATACATAGATGTCACATTCATGAAGCCACTTACCCAATTTATGAAAAAAACTGAAGCCAAAAAATTATTTACTAATTTTAAACTCAGTGTATGTTTTGATAATCGTTCTGAATCTGATCTCTAACAAAATCCTTCACAAAAATGCAATTATTTCACCTTTTGCCAAAAAATGTGTATTTTTAAAGAAAAATATCCATATTTAAAGGTGCAGTGTGTAAATTTGAGTGGCATCTAGTGGTGAGGTTGTGAATTGCAACCAATGGCTCAGTTAACTGCTCACCCCTTGCTTTTAAAACGCATTGAGAAGCTACGGTCACCACCAGACAAACATGTCATCTTCGGAGACAGCTTCGTAAAAAATATTTGTCTTATAAGGGCTTCTGTAGAAACATGGCGGCACAAAATGGCGACTTCTATGTAAGGGGACCCTCGGTATGTAAATAAAAACGTCTCATTCTAAGGTAACAAAAACATAAGGGTTCATTATGAAAGGCCTTTATTGTAAGGGGAAAAAATATGACCCCATCCATCCGTTTGGCCCAACGACGGAATCCAAACGGCATGGCCGGTTTATAGCGCATTCGGTCTTTTCCGGTGCTTCCGGTTTTAACATTACGCAACTTAATATCTGACTCCAAAGATATGAAACGTATTGTAATATGAATCAAATTGATGTAAATATAGGATTTGGATAAACGTTTGATCATTTTATTCACTCATGTTTACATTGAACTCATTCATTCGATTACCAATGTCATATCAGTCCACACCGGCCGTTGTGTGGGTACTGAACACAGACTTGACCGTACTAGAGGTTGTAGCTAAAGCAATTTAACAAAGTCAATCTCTTGTTAAAAGGTCCCCATGTAGCTCTCAAAAGTCGCCAATTAAATATAAAACATAAGACCATAATCAGAGGTTCAATCTAGCTCCTTCTAGACGCATATAGTTAAATCATAGAACTATATAACAACTTAATTATGAAAAGGTAATTATAATTACCAAATGCGATTACAAAACAACTTAGTTAAGGTTAAATAATTAATCTGACCATACAAAAACCAGAGGTTATGGCTAAAGCAATTTAATGATACCGCTTCATGTTTACGTGCTCTCATTAAATAGTATCCATATAGCCCCCACAGTCGCTTACACAACTTACCATAATCAGAGGTTCAATCTAGCTCCTTCTAGACGCATATAGTTAAATCATAGAACTATATAACAACTTAATTATAAAATGGATAATAGAACTATCACTCCGATAGTCCATGCGACTGCCCACCAACATAGTTAAGAGGCAGAATCTAATTAACATGAATTAACCCCGATCAAAGATTTGTGGTAACAAAGGATATCGTAATACTTTATAGTAACTTAGAAGAGTCAATGATACAGAGCAAATTAGAATGAATGCAAATGTAACAATTTATTAACCAGGTAGGTAGCACATAATTCAGAAGCCAATTTACATTCCAATTCAAATACGAAACAAACGAAAAAACCATTGCATACCTGGTAAGGAGATGAAGATCTGGTTACAGATTCCTCAAAGTAAAATAAAAAGAAACATGATGCTGTATCAAAGATACAGCATCATGGGGGTGCATTTCTAGATATTGAAAGTCCCGCCTAAATCTTCTACACATCTCCTTAAATAGCCAGAGAACAAAGCATTGTGATATGACATGCTGATTGGTTCTTGTAAGCCCAGGGGTGTTGCCTAATATACATACAGTTGGTGATTGATCAACATGTCTAAGGTGGGAGTTGTCTCCCAACATTAGGTTAAATTTACTTATTTATTGTCACAGATTAACATTGAATCCTGTTGTCATATTAATAAACCCAGATGTACCACTTGCATTAAAAACACTTCATATAACACCAAACAAGACCAGTTTCAGATACATGTGTTTGCAGAATGTAGCATTCCATATACAGTTTGCTTTGAGAACATGAGGAGAGGGGGATGAGAACGTGTGGTAGGGTGTGTGACTCTTCTTTGAGAGAGGTTTCAGTCTCACAACTTGGGGTAGTGTTCTTGGGGGGTAGATGTGAACTCTTTGAGAGAGGTTTCAGATGATAATTCAACAGGAATTAGGAAGCAGTTCCCTGTGGATTCAGCCATTTGCTGCTGGCTTTTGAAATACCTTTTGTCAGGGTTTGGCACCACCTTACAGAAATCCGCCCTTTTGATGAAGTGGGATAAACAAAACATTCCCAATGAGATCAATATACAATAAGGTGTTAGCTCTTGGTGGTGTCCAGTCTCTGTAGTGTTTATAGTGTTCCAGTCAAGCTCAATCAGGCCTGTGTGCTTTGTTTGGTCATTCATTTACGAAACCACCTGCTCTTAGACGTTCTGATCCTTTGAAGAAAGTTGTCACCTCTGTAAGGTGATGTCCTCGGATTCAGACATCATTAGGTGAATAAAGTTCATTTCATTAACAATACATCACTGTGTAAAACACCTGCACATCTTAAATGACCATTCATTGATTGAGCACTGATCAATATCAATAGGCTTGGTAACACTATAACATGATAGTTAGGGCAAACCATAAATAAAATAAAATAAAATAAAATCATTACACATGATAACTTGATGTGAAAAGAAGCAAGTGGTACGATAGGGTCAAATATATCTGATCTATAAAATTACCATCATTCTTTCCCACCGTTGTATTTGGAATTCAAAGGTACCTGATCTCTGGATATTGAAGGAGAGGATGCAAAAGATCAGGTTAAAACAATAAAAACATAACATTGAGGTATGCTTATTATAAAAAATAAAACTCAGAAAATGTTAAAATAACTTTCAGGTATGCATATTATAAGTTATATGAAAAATAAAAAAAACAGAAATTGTTCAGGTATGCATATTATAGGTTGTATGAAAATAAAACCCAGAAAAATGTTAAAATGATCTTCATGTATGCATATTATAGATTGTAAAAATAAAACCCAGAAAATATTAAAATAACCTTCAAGTATGCATATTATAGATTATATGAAAAATAAAACCCAGAAAATATTAAAATAACCTTCAAGTATGCATATTATAGATTATATGAAAAATAAAGCCCAGAAAATGTAAAAATAATCTTCATGTATGCATATTATAGATTGTAAAAATAAAACCCAGAAAATATTAAAATAACCTTCAAGTATGCATATTATAGATTATATGAAAAATAAAACCCAGAAAATATTAAAATAACCTTCAAGTATGCATATTATAGATTATATGAAAAATAAAGCCCAGAAAATGTAAAAATAACCTTCATGAATGGATATATTGGGTAATGTAAAAATAAAAAAATAAAACCCAGAAAGTGTTAAAATAATATTCAGGTATGCATATATTAGGTCATGTGAAAATAAAAAATGGAATATGTTAAAGTAAAATTTGATTATGCATACTATAGGGTGTATTGATAATAGTGAAATATTGCTATAATAGATTTATGTATGGCATTGTAGACCATATAATTATAATAGTAATAATAATAATAATAATAATAGGCACATAATGTTGTAATCATTCCATACACACATCTTCAATCAATGTTTCGCGGGAACTCTGAATTTTCTAATATAAGCACCTTCTAGGCCTAAGATTAACTAAGAATTTGTTCAGAACATGTTGAGTCCATGAGAACAATTGAAGGTTCAGAATCTCATGTTAGATTTCTATGTGTTCAGGTATGTGCCTATGTGTATGTGTATCTGTATGTGTATGTGTGTATATGTTAATGAGTATGTGTAGTCCATATACTTGAAGATTTAGAATCTCAGATTTCAATGTGTTAGCGTGTATAAGTAGGTGTGTGAGTGTAGAGATATGTGAATATTTGTATAGGTGTGTGTGTGATCTCTGATCTGTTGGCTAAGTCACATTTGATATTAGGAGTTGAGTAAATGGTTTGATTGATTCTTGACAATTGTCTGTGCTGTTATTTAGTGATAAGTTGAGGATCAGGGCGCCACTGTTCCTCCACTTATGACAACAACAGTAAGATTATTGATTTGAGATTAAGACAGTAAGTTTGTTATTGCAATTTAAAACATAATCATCAAAGTGTGACTTTGCCATGTAAGTTTCTTATGAGTGTTGTAGTTTTGCTAATATGGGTGTGAATGATATCACTTTAGCATATGTGTTAGATTAGATGGCTCTGTTGGTGTAACAGGAGAATGTTGGTTTTAAGTGTAGTGTACAGTTTGGAATATGTTGTGTGGTGCGTGGTGATAAACATGATAGTTTTAAATGTCTTACATACAGAGCAAATTAAATGTCAAAGATAATAGTATTAAACTTAGAAAATTGCTCTTTATCAAGATTTCAGTAGACATTAAACTGATCAAACTTCTGAAAAGAAAACCCAAAACAGATGCTTAAATTCAGACAGTTTGAAATAATGACTAATTCTTGGTAAGTGAGTGTTCGCTATGTGATTTAATTTAACTGAGGCTATGTGTGAATACCATGCTGCAACAAAGGTGAGAAGGATAAATTGTGATGCAAATTTAGTCCTGTTGTTAAAACAGGGAGCCAGTTCGATATTATCGGTATGAGGTTGTAATCTGGCTCAATAAGTCTTCCAACACCAGTGTTTTTAGTTAGGAAACATGGTAAAAGTGCTACTGGATCCTGTTGTGAGGTAAAACATTTTCATTAATGCAATTAACACATTGTAGCCACATGGCATTTTTGTGCTCCTCTTTAGGGTCTGACTGCAGCTATACAAGGAATAGCAGAGTTTACCACATAGGAGACAAATCCTTCAACATAGAAACACATACGAAACAAACAACTAGAATGTGTTCTATAGAAATATCAATGCCTTACGATCAATTACAAATCAGAAAATGTAAACGGATCACTGCAATGAGAATGTTAAACACATGCTAACTGGCTGTTAAGCCACACAAGCATGTGCCCAATCTGTATTGGATTAAAAATGGGTTAGTGATTTCCAGTTAAATGGGTTTGGTTTACTATCACAAGTGTCATGTAATATTTAAGTGTTAAAACATGGCAACATGTGACAGCACATTACGCCCTTTTGACACTGCATAGTGGACCAATTCTGTGGGTTTGGCCTGTGCAAGTTATTCCATAGTACATTTAATGCACCACATTTTACCATCTGAGGCCTGTTTGGCCATTATAATATAATGTATATTGCAACTTCATCACAATATAGATTATATTACATTAAAATAGTATAAATTAAAAATACTTTCATTACTGATCTCTTTTAAGGAACACCAGGCTGGTGTTTGTAATTTGCAAGATGTTACTGTATCAATGTATTTGAATGTGAAAAGGTGTCAGCCCTGGACAGACTGGTGTGAGGCACAGATGTTCATTGGTTCATGCTAATGTATTTCTACAACAGTTTCAAGACTAAGAATTGTGTGGCCTTTCACATCTCTATAAAGCTGTACAAAACTGTCTTTAAACAATTTTCACAGACTCATAAGGAAAGACTAAGCCAAGAACTTTTAACAGTCCTGGTGTTTATCAAGTTCTTAAAGAACACTGAGATTGATTTACAGAAGGAAAAATATGGTTACAGACAAATGTCTCTCTTAAAAACAATGTTCTCTCTTGGGAACAATGGATAGCCCGTCATCTGAGTGGGGGGTAAGCCCTTTCATCTCAGTTGGGTGTCTCACAATGAGAGATAAGACCATTTGTGTTGGCCTAGAACAACATTGTATTTTCCTGCAACAATTTTAGGTTTTGCTTAATTGTATCTCATCAATGGAGAAATACTACATTGAATTAGAAGTTTGTAATTGTAATATGACTTACTGATTCCATTCTATCCTCATTCAATTCAGAGTGATCTTTTAGAAGGCTCACTCACAACAACTCATTTAAAATCATTTCCCTACTTGCTCCCTACTTGCTTAATGTCCAGCATTCAGTTACATTTCTCTATGCGTTGGGGATTTTTAAATCCAACAACGCTGCCTTCAATCATTCATACATTTCCTTCATTCTCCAGCTTCATTACAATATTACCTTTACTCATCAAATATAGATTTTACACTGATGTTTGCAGCATTTAAAAATCTTACTATCTGTTTGTTTTTCACATATAAATTGTCCAAGTCCTCCCTTCACATGCAAACACATTCATTGCATTGTAGTTTAAATCATCCAACATCATTTTTCAATTGTTAATGTTTTTTAGCTGTTTTTCCATGTTGTGCATTTGCTGTCACAACAGAAACAATTGTGTATAGGATTTGGTGATTTAAATTTAGATTCTAGATGTTTTCCTTGTTTGAGAATCAGAATAAATTTTGGATGATTTAACTCCAATGTAAGACGATCTTTTGCTTTCCGTAGGCACACAAACAAAAGATCTTAACAGAGCAAAGCAATTCATTCTTCATTTAGCATTGCACAGCATTTTCCTAATAATGTGGTTTCATTTCATTTTTAAGCCCCACCGGATTTGATTTCCAGTCTAACATTAGGTATATTTACAACCTATTTCATAAATGTGGGATGTTTAAAACATTCCCTTAAACATTTTTAAAAGGCAAAGAAAAGATTGACTTACCACATCAGCTGAAGAAATAGAAGAAGTTCAAACCTTTAGCTCCATGAAAAGACTCTTATTCTCCAGGGATCGAATCAGTCGTACTTTGTACATTTTGATAAGATTTCCACTGTTTGAATATCACGTCCCGGGAATCACCACTTTGTAAGGGGAAAAAATATGACCCCATCCATCCGTTTGGCCCAACGACGGAATCCAAACGGCATGGCCGGTTTATAGCACATTCGGTCTTTTCCGGTGCTTCCGGTTTTAACATTACGCAACTTAATATCTGACTCCAAAGATATGAAACGTATTGTAATATGAATCAAATTGATGTAAATATAGGATTTGGATAAACGTTTGATCATTTTATTCACTCATGTTTACATTGAACTCATTCATTCGATTACCAATGTCATATCAGTCCACACCGGCCGTTGTGTGGGTACTGAACACAGACTTGACCGTACTAGAGGTTGTAGCTAAAGCAATTTAACAAAGTCAATCTCTTGTTAAAAGGTCCCCATGTAGCTCTCAAAAGTCGCCAATTAAATATAAAACATAAGACCATAATCAGAGGTTCAATCTAGCTCCTTCTAGACGCATATAGTTAAATCATAGAACTATATAACAACTTAATTATGAAAAGGTAATTATAATTACCAAATGCGATTACAAAACAACTTAGTTAAGGTTAAATAATTAATCTGACCATACAAAAACCAGAGGTTATGGCTAAAGCAATTTAATGATACCGCTTCATGTTTACGTGCTCTCATTAAATAGTATCCATATAGCCCCCACAGTCGCTTACACAACTTACCATAATCAGAGGTTCAATCTAGCTCCTTCTAGACGCATATAGTTAAATCATAGAACTATATAACAACTTAATTATAAAATGGATAATAGAACTATCACTCCGATAGTCCATGCGACTGCCCACCAACATAGTTAAGAGGCAGAATCTAATTAACATGAATTAACCCCGATCAAAGATTTGTGGTAACAAAGGATATCGTAATACTTTATAGTAACTTAGAAGAGTCAATGATACAGAGCAAATTAGAATGAATGCAAATGTAACAATTTATTAACCAGGTAGGTAGCACATAATTCAGAAGCCAATTTACATTCCAATTCAAATACGAAACAAACGAAAAAACCATTGCATACCTGGTAAGGAGATGAAGATCTGGTTACAGATTCCTCAAAGTAAAATAAAAAGAAACATGATGCTGTATCAAAGATACAGCATCATGGGGGTGCATTTCTAGATATTGAAAGTCCCGCCTAAATCTTCTACACATCTCCTTAAATAGCCAGAGAACAAAGCATTGTGATATGACATGCTGATTGGTTCTTGTAAGCCCAGGGGTGTTGCCTAATATACATACAGTTGGTGATTGATCAACATGTCTAAGGTGGGAGTTGTCTCCCAACATTAGGTTAAATTTACTTATTTATTGTCACAGATTAACATTGAATCCTGTTGTCATATTAATAAACCCAGATGTACCACTTGCATTAAAAACACTTCATATAACACCAAACAAGACCAGTTTCAGATACATGTGTTTGCAGAATGTAGCATTCCATATACAGTTTGCTTTGAGAACATGAGGAGAGGGGGATGAGAACGTGTGGTAGGGTGTGTGACTCTTCTTTGAGAGAGGTTTCAGTCTCACAACTTGGGGTAGTGTTCTTGGGGGGTAGATGTGAACTCTTTGAGAGAGGTTTCAGATGATAATTCAACAGGAATTAGGAAGCAGTTCCCTGTGGATTCAGCCATTTGCTGCTGGCTTTTGAAATACCTTTTGTCAGGGTTTGGCACCACCTTACATTATACACCCCTGAAAATATAGTTTTGTATATTATTTAGCATTTCGGTCATGAGATCCTTCTAGAAATTACACATTGCACCTTTAAGAGTTTATAACAGGGCCGGAGTGGGACTCATTTTCAGCCCTGGAGTTTCATGCCTTAGACCGGCCCACTTTAGTTCACGACTGACTATTAAAATAATATCTTTAAACCCTCAGTAGTATAAATCTGCAGTAGTGCACTGTTCTCTGCAGCCTTGCAATTCACTGTATTTTTCAAATAATTTCATATTCCGTGCAAATGCAGTAAACAATTATATTTTTTGCCATAATCATGCATTCCTACCATAAGACCATAATATTACTAAAGTAAACTTATTCAAAAACTAAAGGAAACAAATGTGTTTGTGTTTTCCTCTATATTTCTATTTCTAAAAAATGGTGAGTCTTGAGATTAACTGTTGGGTTGATAACGTTTGGAAACCCCTGATATACAATACACAAGCAAGATTTATCAAGTATGCATTGGAAACAAATGGAAAAAATCTGTATCTTATTTTTTTAGTACTTAGATCATGTCTATTGCTAAATAACGTAGGCTAAGGTACATTGTGTTAAAAAAAAGAAAACATAATGGATATACTTTTGAAACGACTTTTTTCAAATAAACTTATGAGTTTTGCATCAAATAGATTTTTGTTCCTTGCAATAAACGATGAATAATGACTATTCATAGAGAGTTCATCTATGACTTGATTTTATCCAAGTAAATCCATCAGTAAATTCTTTTCCTTTTAGAGACCAGCCCGTTTGTTAAAAGACGCGCTCAAGTTTATTTAAAATATAGACGCGCGGCCGGTAAGCGCACTCAATATAGACGCGTCTGAGGGCGCACTCACACTATCCAAACCAAACCGCGCTCGGGCGCGTTTGACCCCCAAAGCCTGGTTTGTTTGACTAGTGTGATCGCTCTGTTCCGCGCCCGAGCGCGGATTGGTTATTCGCGCCACGGCCGGGTTGCAGAGGTGGGCCGGAGCGCGGGACACTTGGGCTCAGGCGCGGAAGGCTGTGGTGTGAGCGCATTCGCGCCTGAGCGCGATTCAAAAGGTGAAGACGTCTGTTGCCCGACCACTCACCTTCATCTGCCTCCGTAAAAACCTTTTGATGCGCGCCACGGGTTACGTGAATGTCCGAGCTGCGCACGTGACAGATGAACTAAGCAATATGATGACATGTGAGAGGGCTGTCTGTAATCGCGCACCAAATGACTCCGAATAAAAAACACAGACTTATCATTACGGTGGGTTCCAGTGTTAAGAGAGAGCTTTACTTCCTGCTTTTTTCAAAACAATCGCATCTTAATGACGAAAGCGCGCCCGGACTCGGATCGATACAAGTACAGTGTGAGTGCGTGCATCTGGGCGAGTAGGGAGGGGTGACAATCGCGCTGGGGCTTGGTTTGGTTTGGTTTGGATAATGTGAGTGCGCCCTGAAACAAAACTCGTGTTCAAGTAAGCGCTTTGAAAAACAGAAGACAGCGGCACGTCCTGCGTTTCCCATGCGTTTTAGATGTCAATGAACCCTAATGCAAGAATTCTTCCAATAAGTGGTCGGGACTCGGGACACAATCAACTTGTGCATAAAGCGGCGGGGACATCTCTCACCCGCAAATACGCGTCATCCCGGTGGCATGACAACACCGGCCCTCGTGGCCCAAAAAAACAGACCGGCCCACCGGGAATCCTCCCGGTTCTCCCTATGGCCAATCCGGGCCTGGTTTATAAGTAGAGAAAAAATATATAGATATAATAAATGTTTTTCCCATTTTGTTTGTTTATTTGTTTAAAAACAGAGGGTCTGTTCTTTAATTTGATATATTTGTATGTTTATATATTTTTAGGAGAAAATTTTCCTGGAAGGCATTTTGTGAAACTTTTGTGAAAACACAAAAAATATTGGCGGGTAACTTTTCAAAAAATTAAGGCATGTACTGTATATGGCTGAAACACGACACTATTGTTTCACAAATGCATGTGCTGTTTTTGTAAACTTTTAAATGCAAAATATATTATCTTCATTTCACATAATGAAGATTGAACTGCTGTAGTCACACAGACTATTTTAACAATGTCTTTCCTGCCTTTCTAGGTCCGGATTAGGGTAAACTGGGGTAAACAAATCCTTTAATATTTAACAATAAGCATCAAATGCCGTTTGCAGTTCTATAGTTTACATTGCACATTTTTAAAATGGGTCAAAAGAGAATACTGAGTGCTTTGGGTCATTACTGTGGCAGGTCAATAGCGAAAACCATTATTCGCTAGATTGGCATATAAACACATAGGAGGGCAAGATTGGCATATAAACAAAATGATCTATGTGAAGTATAACTTGTATAACAGTATAAGTATAAATGCCTCATCTCAAGTTAAGACTTGAATTGTCATAATGAATTATGAAAACTGAAACTTGTCAAGCACTGGTTTGGTTAAATATCCTATTTTCCTTCTCTTGATTTTACATTTCTTTTGGTATGCAAGTGTGTGTTAGTACATGTTAACGATATGCAAAGTTACAAATCCCAAAGTCTACAATGACGCAAAGAGATATCTCCATCTGATATCTCTTTCCTTGGAATACAATGAACACAAGGATTGTAAGGAACAGTTTACTTCATCAGCATGTTGACATGGACTTGCACATCATCATAACTCGCCCGGTTCTGACTCACAGCCTGACAGCCTATGTTTTTTAAATATTTATATTTCATATTCATAGGAGCAATACAAGAAGCTTTCCTATCCACTATTAAAATGTCCACCCCTTGTTTATCTCCAATTCTTAATACCCAAGATTGAAGACATACTATACTATTTCATGGTTGGTCATATTATGTTCATTTGAAATATTTTTTTTTATTGAAAACATATTGTGGATTTGGCATTAGATGAAAATACAATCGTGCACATAAAGGCAGTCAGTACACAAAAGTAAATGTACACAGATATAATACACATCTTCTTAATGCAATGAAATACTGCATTAAAGGGACATTCCACTTTTTTAAAAGTAAATATCCTCATTTTCCAGCTCCCCTAGAGTTAAACAGTTGATTCTTACCATTTTGGAATCCATTCAGCTGATCTCCGGGTCTGGTGCTAGCACTTTTAGCTTAGCTTAGCATAATCCATTGAATCTGATTAGACCAATAGCATCGCGTTAAAAATAACCAAAGAGTTTCATTATTTTTCCTATTTAAAACTTGACTCTTCTGTAGTTACATCGTGTACTAAGACAGATAGAAAATTTAAAGTTGTGATTTTCTTGGCAGATATGGCTAGGGACTATACTCTTATTCTGGCATAATAATCAATGACTTTGCTGCTATAACATGGCTGCAGGAGGCGCAATGATATTTTGCACTGCCCAAAAATAGTCCCCTGCCATTGAAAGTTACTAAGGAGACTATTTTCGTCTGCTGCTGGAAAATGAGCATATTTTTAAAAAAAGTGGAATTTCCCTTTAAGGTTTGTATAAAATCCAATCATATTATTTTTTTTAAATCACCCTCTAATATAAACATCACCCCAACATTAAACACCAAGAATCGCTCCTGTAAAGCCACTTTGGGCAGGGGACACCGCATTTACTCTCGCTCCAGATACATTGATTTCTTGGCTCTATTCTGTAATATTCTTATTATGTGTATTTTAAACGGCCACACAATGCAACTCTTTGCACAATTTAAGAGCTCTGATCTTCGAAGGGAATATAGGGCATAGGGATGATCACTTCACTTCCAATTGGAATTCGCCTTATATGTGACAAGGCAAAGTAAGTCAGAATCCAGCAGCCATATCACCCTGTAGCCCAAGACAGCTTGCCCACTGAAGCTAAGCAGGGCTGAGCCTGGTCAGTACTTGGGAACCTGGTTTTTCCACTTGGGAAAAACCAGGTTGCTGCTGGTAGAGGTTTTAGTGAGACCAGCAGGGGGTGCTCGAAAAGAGTAGGTGTGTATCCTGGCCAAACTTGCCCATTGTCCTACTAATCATCCCTCATACTAATTGGCTATATCACTCAGTCTCCTCTCCACTAATAAGCTGGTGTGTGGTGAGCGTTCTGGCGCAATATGGCTGCCGTTGCATCATCCAGGTGGATGCTGCACATTGGTGGTGGTTGAGGAGATTCCGTTCATATGTAAAACGCTTTGAGTACTGAGAAAAGCCCTATATAAATGTAAGGAATTATTATTATTAGAATGCGCACAGGCTAATTACGACAGGCAAAAAATATGGTTTCACAAAAATAAGGTTATTAAACCCTCGTCTAGTGATCCCTATGCTCCCGAGAGTAATTAAGCATCTAGAATTTTCTACATTTGCATGTTTTTGAAAGGTTTTTATGAGGTATTGTTATGCTGATTCTAAGAATGCATAAAAATAAAAGAATCAAAACATAATTTAAAAGGACTATAATACATATTATAAAATGGGCAGTTCTGGTCCTTCAATCTGGTGGGGTTGAAACGCGTTCTAAGCTGTGATAAAATACCCCGGTAACCCCACGGTTCAAACTGCACTACATTTCTTAAATATCACTGCGCCACTGTTGCTACGTACTGATTTATGAAAATAAGCACCAGTCTTAAATCATATTTTTTATTTTTCTACAATTGCACAATTAATGATGATATCCAGATAAATGTCAATTAACATTGTTGAGTTATCTCGTCAAATAAGAGAAAATGCTTCCCTGAGGAATTTTTTTTTCAGCTAAGGGGCGTTGATAGGCATGACGCACTGCTTCTTGGGGCTTATTGCTTTATTAATGCACAGTTTTATTTTAGACTAAATAAAGTACATCCATTACATATTAACTCTTTCATCGCCAGCGTTTAAAAAAAAAAGTCGCCAGCCAGCGCCAGCGTTTTTCATGATTTTCACCAAAGTTTAATGCCTTCCAGAAAATGTTCTTCTTTAAATATATAAACATACAATATTCCAAATGAAAGAACAGACCCTCTGCTTTCAAACAAAAAAACCCGTTTCATCCTACCTTTAGTGGTTCTTTTGCAATCAGCTTTTGAATATGGGTAGGTTTTAGCAAAAACACCATATTTTGAGCAAAAAGCAGAGATAATTCCATTTTTATGACGGACTTTTCATAGAGATCCCATTCAGAGTGATCTTTAAAACAGACACGGACATGCAGCAGCTTGCCATAGGGCAATACTTCCGGTTTTAAAAAGTTGCGGAAGTATTGCGGAAAGACGGAAAATCTCGTCATTGGCGGGGAAGCGTTTTCTCTTAATTGACGAGATATCTCGTCAATGGCGGGGAAAGAGTTAATACCTCTCCATCAGAAGTAAAGTGTGTCTAGAACTGTGCGAGAGAAAATAAAGTGCAGGACTTAACTGATTTAAATTGAAATTAAAAGACACCAATGTGATTGCTAAGCGCCACCTGGCACTGACACTGTGTGCCCCTTTGTTCAAACATGCTGATGCCGGGGCTGTGCCGCTCCATCTGAAAGTAGGTGTTGGCAATTTACTTCTAATCACGGGCTTTACTTAGTGACTCAGTTTTCAGTCAGTGACTCCCAGCAATAGACTGGGTGGCAACCAAGGATAGTCTGGTGACAACTGGAAAGACAGTTGACAATGAGGAAGGTTGCACCCGGGAAAAAAAGGGCCAGCAACCCAACCTGAATCTTCTGTGAGGGAGAAACCCAATTTGCTACGTAAAAACCTTCTGAGATATACCCCCAGGGGAACCCTAGAGGGGGGAGAATGAAACCCCCAATAGGACAGATCTAACGTTATCGACCCAGGCAAACAGACATTCAACAATGTAAGCAAGATGCATCTGCAGGAAAGGAATGTAAGAACCTGCATCTACATCAGGCAAGGATGAAATGCACAGAGCGTGAGAGTGTACTGCAGCGCACAGGATCTGATCCTGGTGAGATGCAGGATGAGCCTGGCCAGGATTCACCCCACAAAGCCCAGTCCCTCCAAGCAGCAGAACCCTCCAATCCATGCAGAATAGTCCCACAGAAGCGGATCAAGTGGCATTCAGCTAACAGCCGAAGCATGTGGTCACAGTTTGACATCGATGTTAGAAGGATCCTTTAAAGGAGAAGTGGACAGCCGGCTAGAGGCCATGACGGCATTTATAGTCAGCTACGCAGCCGAGAGATTTGGCTATGTCGAGAACGAAAATGCCAAGCCCTCTTATGCTAGGAACCAAAGGGCCACACAGATCCATCATAGAGGAAGCATGCTGCCTTTATTTCCAACCCCTTTTCCTTCTTGGTGACAAGCACAGTCTTACATGCTCAAATGAGGAGGTGAACTCTTTTTTGCACAACACCTTGAGCAACCCAGATAGGGACCTGGATCTGGAACCACACACAGCCCTAATAACCCCACATCCTCATACAGTTGAATTTGTCATAAGGGAGCCCAGCTGGACAAAGGTGCAGGAGTGATAAGCAGTGGAGATACGCAGAAGGTGTATGGATCCCCAAGAAAGAAAATTCCAAGAACATCAGTCAGTTAAGAGTCATCTCACTGCTGAATGTTGAAGGTAAGCTATTTTTCATTGTCTTTCATTGACCTCTTGAAGAACAACTATATTGACACCTCTGTTCAGAAGGACAGAATCCCGGGAGTGCCAGGATGTTTGGAACACACGGGAGTCATCACACAATTCATTAGGGAGGCTCGTGAAGGAAAAGGAGACCTGTTAATGTTATGGTTGGACATTGTGTGGTATGGAGCCATATGCATTAGCAATCTCATTGTGCTTCCCCTCCAGCGACATAATGTTTCCAGCAAAATCACAGACCTTATCCTGGATTATTATAGCAAGTTCAGGTTTAGAGCCACCACTGTGTCAGGTGTATCAGACTGGAATTGGTTAGACAGGTATAATTACAGGTTGCACCATTTCAGTCATTCTCTTTGCCCTTGCATTGAACATCATTGTAAAGTCGGCAGTCGGTTGAGTGCAGAGGCCCTTTGATGAAATCTGGAGTGTGACAGTCCCTAAAAAGAGCTTTCATGGATGACCCGACAGTCACCACCACATCCGTACCAGGCAGTAGGTGGATTCTTCAAGGGCTAGAGAATGTCATCAACTGGGCAAGGATGACCTTTAAACCAGAAAAATCAAGGTCGCTGGTGCTCAAAAGGGGGAAAGTAGTGGACAAGTACTGTCCGGAGTCACCATCTTGTCCATAACCGAGAAGCCAATTAAGAGCCTCGGCAAGGTCTTCGACTGTAGCCTCAAGGATTCTGCCTCCATCCAAAAAACTAGCAAAGAGTTTGAGTCTTGGCTTAGCAGGGTGGACAAATAAGGTCTACCTGGGAAGTTTAAGGCCTGGACTTACCAACATTCTATCCTGCCCCAGACCTTGTGGCCCCTGCTGATGTACAAAGTGCCTATAACAACTGTTGAGGCCCTGGAGAAAAAGATTAGCAGTTATCTGCGTAGATGGCTTGGGTTAACTCGCAGTTTGAGCAGTGCTGACTTGTATGGCACCAGCAATGTCCTGGAAATCCCAATTGACAGCCTTACTGAGGAGTTCATGATGTCAAGAACACGGAAAGCATGGCAATATAGAGAGTCCAGGGATCCAAATGTGGCAGCAGCTTGAATACAGGTGCGAACAGACAGAAAAAGGAGTGCAGGAAAATTGCTGGAGGTGGCTGAGTCATGGCTGAGGCAAAAGGCACTGGTGGGGCCCATAGCAACAGGGTGTGCAGGCTTTGTCTACTTCTCGGTAGGAAGAATTGACAATACTCAAGGCAAAGAGCGTCAACATCTTGTTCAGGAGGAAGTGTGGGCAGGTGTGGAGGAATGTAGGGTCAGCAGGATGGTGGGAGTGGGACAGCAAGGAGCTTGGAAAAAATGGGAAAATGTCCGGCAATGTAAGATCAACTGGGCCGATATTTGGAAAGGATACTTCCACTGTATTAGGTTCTTAGTCCAAACTGTCTATGATGTCCTACCAAGTCCAGCAAACCTTCACATCTTGGGCAAAATTGAGACACCCTCCTTTCCCCTCTGTCCAGGAAGAGGATCCCTAGAGCACCTCCTTAGTAGCTGTCTAAAAGCCCTCAGAGATGGGCACTACCGCTGGCGCCACGACCAGGTGCTTAAGGGAGTTGCTGAGAGCATAGCCAAAGCTATCAACACCATCAAGGGCCACCACAATCCAAGGAGCATCAAGTTTTTTAGAGCTGGGGAGAAAGCCCTTCCACAACCCAGAGCAAAGTCTAGACTCCTCACTACTGCTACGGATTGGCAACTAGAAGTGGATCTTGGAAAACAGCTTAAGATCCCAACCAGAATAATATCCACAAGGCTTCGTCCAGACATTAATATATTCTCAGATTCTACTAGGCAGTTGATCTTCTTGGAGCTCACTGTGCCTTGGGAAGAGCGCATGGACAAGGCCAATGAGAAAAAGCGCACCAAGTACCAGGAGCTAGTGGAAGAGTGTAGGAGGCAGGGCTGGCAAATCCGTTTATGAACCCTAGGCATCACAGGGGAAGCTTAAAGAAAGGCGATCAGATCCACAACTGAAGCTGCAGAGAAAGCAATCGTTGGCTTTGGATTAAGAGGGCAGAACTGTGGGCAACTGCTGCTGGGACACAGTCCGGGGTCTCATCAACTCCGGTTGGGTTGCCTGGGTGAGGGTATCTGATATTGAAAGACCCGAAACACCCAATGACCCCAGGATACATCACTGAGGATCTGTCCCAGTGCATCTGCATGATTTATCCTTCACACTAATGATATGCACAATGGTTTTCCTATACAATATCGCCCAGCCCTAATGAAATATAATTTAATGTACAGACACATTTATACTAAGAAGACACAAGTAGTGCTGGGCAAAGATTAATCGTGATTAATCGCATACAAAAAAGTGCATCTTAGAGCGTAAAAACTGTTTGTTATGAGATGGTTGTGAAGTTGTGCAGAAACCTTTTCCTACACCTTTGACAGGAAAGGGAGGTTGGAGATGGGACAGTAGTTAGCAGCTACATTAGGGTCAAGGCTGGGCTTTTTGAGTAGTGGTTTGATGACAGCAGTTTTCAAAGACATGGGGACATTGCCGGACCGAAAGGACTGAATGATGATTTTAGTGATCAAGGGACTAGAGATGCGCAGATGGGCTATTATTTCATCCACAACCGGATCACAAAACTCTTCATCCGTCCACCATCCATTCGCTCCAACGTTTCTGACCAGTTTTCAAAACCGCACCCGCCCCCCATCCGCTGACTGGGCGATGCAAGGCGCTGCTGATTACAGCCGCGAGACTAGAATATCAGCAGTGAACTCAGTCTCTGATCGGCGCACATGGGGCAAAAATAAATAAATAAATAGCCTAAATACATAGTCTGCACTGATGTCATCCTGATTTACCACTTTGTAAAACTTATTCCAGGCAACCCTTTTCTGACCTTCTATTTCCTTTGTTTTTAATTCTCATTTTTTGAGTTTGCCACGTACCTCCTTTGCCGGCGTTGATAAGAGCTGTGTCAAATGGCGTCCTCATTTCTCCGCGCTGTTAATGATAGAACGAATGGATCCTTAACATGCCGAGGCTATCCCAAACAATAAAAGCCTTTATTAAATAAAAGTGTATTAGAAAACTTTTCTTGTCACTGTTTTAGTTATAAGTTATGTTTTGTGTTAATATTATTCTGTTTATGTTGCATATATTTCTAAGGTTGATTATTTGATATACTGTTGAATAGTTTAATCTACATCAATGTGTCATATTGTCTAAAATAAATTAATATTTTTGATTACATATTTTTTTTAATAAGTCAGAAATGTCTCCGCTGTTTTCTGCTGACAGGCACGGTGGGCGCTACTGGGGGCGCGTGCAACAGGTGACGCAAATAATGGGTCCTCAGAAGGCTAGACCATCTCATTTCAGTTCTCTTCGCGAACTTCTGAGCTGCCACCTTGAAAGACAGAGTGCTCACCTTTTAAGGTCGCATGCTTAAAGAGTAACTAAACCCCTGGTCAGAGCCTGACTCCACCCACTGGCAATATTTGAAAAATGCAAGAAAAGTGGGCAGATCCCAACGGAGATAGAGGGGACGAACTAAGCTATTATCAAGTGTGTGGTGAGATCGTAACAAGGGCGTGGTGAGCTTGAACCTGCTTACGTCATGAGTCATTTTTTGGACCCAACATCCAATGGGAAAATTCAACTGCAGTAGCCACCGTTCAACCTGAAGAGGGCAGCACTCAGACGTTTTTACACCATATATTGTAGTATTGAAACACTTTATATCCAAATGTCAAAAAAATTACTAAAATCAATGAACAGCACTAATAAAGCATCATTCTTACAGATCATTAACTAAAAAAAGTTGGTTTAGGGTTTAGTTACTCTTTAAAAGGACACAGCTAATAACAAGCAGTCGATCCGCCACCTGCCCGAATTTAATTAAAATATAATTTTTCGTCACGTCATCCGCCCGATCCGCGTTTTTTCCGCGGAGTTCGCGGCTGTAACCGCCAACCGCGCATCTCTACAAGGGACTAAGTGCAGAGGAATGCTTTTTTATCAGGGCTGAGAAAAATAGGTCCAGATCACAGGTGGGGAGCTTAGTAGTCCTAGATTGAGGGTCAGTCGATGCAACTGGTGGGGCAGAGGGGCTAGGGAGTAGAAGGAGGGAGAGGGAGGGGAGCAGATGCAGCAGGGAGGCTGGAGGGTGGGGAGGCAGGGGGAATGGAGAGAAGGGAGCAGATGTTCTCTACTTTCGTTTTAAAGAAGAAGATGAAGCTGTTACACTGCTACTGCGTGTTATATAAGTGTAGTGAGGTCTGAGATTTAAGGAGATGATTTATTGTTGAGAACAGTTGCTTGGAGTTACCAGGGTTATTGTTAATAATGTGAGAATAAAACCAGTACCATGTTTCACTGAGGGAATTGCTGTAGGCCTTCTGATGTTCCCAGTAGGCTAGCTTGTGAACAGCAAGCCCTGAGTCCTTGAACCTCCTTTTCAGGACATGTCCTATTCTCTTCTGTAGCCGGAGCTCCATGGTATACCATAGGGCTGAGCATGTAAAAGTGACGATTCTGAGCTTGACTGGGGCATGGGGGTCCAGAAGGGTACAGAGTGATCCACAGATTCAGTGATTGAAAGTGGGGAAGCCATACAGAGATGGCTGAGGTCAATAGTCAGGTTGACTGGGTTGATGTTTTTAGGATTCCTGAAACTGATTTGTCTACTGGGCTTACTGAGGGGAGACAGGATAGTTAGCTCCATTGAGATGGCCTTAAGGTCGGACACGCCCAGATCATGCACTGAAAGATTGCTGATGAATGTGGAATTAGTAATCAGCAAATCAAGAGCATGGCCTCTGGAGTGTGTTGGAACATTCACATTTTGGGTGAGGTTAAGACTGTCAAGAAGATTTATAAATTCAGCTGCCAAGTAGATAACAGATTGAAGGAATGCACTGGACATATCAAGGGTTGACTCAAAATTCTGGGTTTATTTATGATGGGATAGTTAAGTCCAGGAGTGATTTCAGAGTTGAGTTTGTGGAGCTGTAAGGCGGAATAACTGAACATCATGGCAGGCAAGGTCGGAAAACCACGTAGCTTCGCTCTCTGCTGGCCGACAGGTAGCCGGTTTGCCAATAGCCTGCTTTCCCGTGTGCCAGCGCCGACAGCAAGCCCTGTACAAGAGTCCCAAAGACGGAAAGTAGTTAGACATAGGCAGACAGCCCGAATTATGGAGTAGCTGCCAGGAAAAACCTCTCACTGTGGACCCATACCCAGTTCATGGAAACGATAGCCTAATAGAGGGCTTTTCAGGTTGGTCGAAACTTCGATATGTAAAAACAATCCAAATAACTCCAGTCAAATTCAAGGAAACTGTAATAGAGGGCTTTTCAGAGACCCATAATCCCAGTGAGCAGCAGCAGCCAAACGCGCAAGTGTACACTCTGTACCAAGTATGGATAACTTCATAAAAACAATGAGTATATTGTGTAAATAACTACACTTTGACATTATAGAAGAACAGAGGTCCCTGCGGCTAAAATGTGTGATGACACTTGGTTGTCAACAGCGGATAATTTGGTTAGATTAGGTAGATTCAGTTTGAGTAACCACATGGTATCTGCTGTTCTCAATGGTGATCCTGGTCTGAGAAACGTTTAGTTTGCTGCTCAACCGTGAGTTTGTAGTTTTAGTTCATCTGATGTATTCATCCACTGAAACTGAATGTGTATATTTTGATAAAATGTTAATGAGTTGTTTTCTTTTGTAGAGGATTTTTGTATTACCTGTGATTTACATTGCCTTTGAGTGCTGGATTAAGGAGTTTGCTTGGGTGCATTAGTGCAACTGACTAAGGACTTTATTCAAAGACTCCCAGACCACAACTAAAAGGACAAAGACTTAATATCATCAATCCCTGCAATTCTAGATAAGACTATTCCTTCTAAATGCTGCTCACTTCATCAACCTCATTATCCATCAGTGTTTCCCATACATAGGCTCTACTTGGGCGGTGCGCCCAGGTAAATTGCGACCCGCCCAGGTAAAAAAAAATCACTTTACGAATTTTCGTATTTTCTGAACTCGACTGGATGACCCGTGTTTTGGAGAGAGAGAGAGAGAGCGCGCGAGAGAGAGCGCGCGAGAGAGCGCGCAAGAGAGAGAGCGAGGTGGGGGTCGGGTGACCGTGAAGATGATGCACGCGTCATAAACTCATCATCCAGCGCGGCAAACTGGATCAACTGCAGCAGCACATACGGAGCAGCCAGAGAACACACTGCAACCAAAATGGTCACATATGCTTATGTGCATATGTGTTTATAGCATCTAAGTTGGCTTCATTTTGCGTGCAAGCACGTTGTGTCTGTCCGGTTGAGTGTCCGTTCACGTGCTCTCCGTTTCTCAATGAATTGGGCGCGACGCGAAGCAACCTCAGTGTCACATTGTATCCTTTCATGTTTCTGAACTTGAGCAGAGTTTTACCATTAGAGGTCTTTCTTCACTGAGGACCCGTACGGTTCCGGGTTTATATTTTAAATGGTCAGTTGGGTCCGGGTCGGTCCTAGTTCATTACTTCGGGTCCCAAGTCTGATTAATATTGTGTGTAAAACCCGAGTCGATCGGAGAACGGCCGTGAGCGCTAAAGCTCGAGTGCTGTTTCAGCGTGCCTCCGGTTTCTATGGCGATAGCAACTGGCTCTTGTCACGACCATGCGCCGCTTCATTTTCTTTATCCCATTTTTTAATAATCTTACTAATAATAGACCATATCTTTACTAAAATCTAAACAGTTTGCAGAGAGATTGTAGCAAAAAGCAGTGCTTATACTGAATGAGCAAAGCTCTAGCTGACTCCGGATATAAAAAACGCAAAGCTGTAATGTAAAGTCTGTCATCGGGACAGCAAGTAGACTTTTAAATCTGAAATAATTAGTGGATTAAGCTTTTTTTAATCGGCAAAAGAGAAATAGAAAGCAGAAGCAGTAAAAGTGCCTATCTTATAAAAGTTATTAACATAACATCAGTCACATTTATAATCTATAGACCTGCACTGTCTATATAGGCTATAGCAGTGGTTCCCAAACTTTTTCAGCGTGTGGACCCCCTTGTGTATGGTGCATTCCTTCGCGGCCCCACAAAGAACATTTGTGACAAAAACTGTTCTAAAACTCAACATTTTGATAAAAAAACCATTAAATTATACAAAAATACTTTTGGTTAGTAGCCTTATTTTTTTAGGTTTAATTACACAGAATTCATGATAAATTAATGTATTTTATAAAATGTCATAAAACTGGGGGCCCCCTGTGACAAACAGTGTCAGCTTTGTTTATGGCAAAAAAAGTTTGGGGTGGTTAGATTAATGAACTATAATGTGAAATTAATATTAATGTTTTATAAATCAAAGTATTGTGTTGTGTCACACATTATTAGTTCTTTGTCACATGTATAGTAGACCATTTTTTGTCGGTGGATAATAATGATTGCCCTTTTCACCAGCTACCACCACAAGTAAATTTCAGATCTGTGGGAAACACGGTCCATCAACATAATTTTGTGATATTTCATCCTCATTCACTCACACCATGACTTTTCCCCTGTGATTGATTTTGTTTGTTTGGTGTTTTGTGTAAATATTCATTATACTTTGAGAAAAGATTTTGAAAAAGATGCAAAAACACAAAATCTAATGACAAGAGTCTGCATTTATCTGCCTTTATGCATTTATTACACAAGATGGTTTCAGATACACAGTGTCATGAGTTTAATTTAATTCCATTTGTCTGTCACTGCGAGAAAAAATAAATCATAAATCTGCTTCATGTGATGTAAAAAATTTAAAGTGATGCACAGTCTCTGTCGTCTGTTCTCTTCACAAATAAATAAACACATTTGAACTTGGATGCTCGTCTTGTAAGTTCATGATTAGAAATGAAGAGGTGAACGAAAACAATTATTATCATTAAAACATGAAATGACAGATAATTGACTATGACGGTATTTTTAAAAGTGAAACAGTCTAACGCAAACTCTGATGTATGATGATTACTGTACCTTGATTAGTTCATTAGTTACTGATAATAAACCCACATTATACTCAGATTTAATATTCACAGTACATTTATTTCATGCTTTAGTTGACTTTAACAGTAAAATTATCAGCATTTTAGCTAAGCAGTTATGATATTCATCACCTGATAAATGGCTATTTACAGACCTGCATTATACAGTAAAAGTGTAAAGGAGCGGTGAATCAAATACTCAATTTTAACTTGATAATTTGTTATATAAGAGGCCATCATACTTAAATGAACATCCTGCAAGTTTCAGAACTGAAAACGTCCGTGCTACTGAAATATAACAGTTTTTGGCACCAAGCCAGTAAAACAAGCCAGTGTGGAATTCGGAAATCTATGACGTCAAAGTAGAATTGAAGCACCTCCCCAAATACAAGGACCACTTTTGTAGCCCCGCCCACAGCCTCGCGTGACACACGTATATCTCAACAAGTAAATATGTCTTTAAAGATTGCCAAATTTAACCAAAATGACTTTTAAATACATTTTTTCTGAGAGACTTTTATTTTGACGCGGTGATCTGTTATGATAGACTGGAAACGCATTTTCGGTTGTGGAAGAACCGCGTGGGAACAACACAGAAGCTAAACACTTTAATTCGGAGGCTTGGAACATAACATTAAATGCGTGGAAAAAGTTTGCTTTTTTAAGAAGTTCCAGCTCGTGTGGGGAGTGTTTGTTAACCTTGTGTACACGGATTAATTTGTAAAGAAGTCGATGCTGGATTTGTAGAAAGACTGTGATTAAAAGCACCACTTATATTGGATCTGACAACAATGACACAGCATTATACACAGTAAGACATTTTACTTTATTTAAGTTACTGCGTTTCACTATTGCTTTGTTAGAAGAGATTGCTTGATATGTCCTGTTGTAACATCCGTGTCTAAACACGTATGTTTGACTGTTTTAATTTACTTAAAACATTAAACGATTAATAAAGGTACAACACTTAACAATACGACTGTAATTTAAAGGTAGAAATATACAAAGTTAGTTATAAGGAAGGATTTATCAGCCGCAGTTTAGATTCTGATGCCCGTTTACTGTGTTGTATACGGTAATTTAGATGAGTTACTCAACAAAGCTTATTTTTTTATCATATAACTGTGGTATTTAACATTACGTGTATGTAAAAACAACCTCACAAGCACAATCAAAATCTGTTGTATACGGTAATTTAGTCACGTCGAGTTTGTTTCTACTTTAATATACTTATTGTCATTTATGTGTATCATATTTAGCACCCAGAATCTTTTGTGGCTCAAACATATTTGTTTTCGGCTGCTATTTTTATCACATTAAAGAGCACCTATTATGGGATACACGTTTTTAAACATCATTTTGTGTGTAAGTGTGTATTAGTACATGCTAACGATATTCAAAAAGCACATACCTCAAAGAAAACGATGACGCGAGTTATCGTCTCTAACGTTCGAGGACTACAAAAAACACTCGGATTGTAGGCAACAGTTTACTTCCTGGGATTAGTGACGTAGATAAGACCAACATTATCATAGTTCAGCCCTCTCTGCTTTGCTTGGGTACGCCCTCAAAGACGAGGGTGGGGTGGGGAGCGCCGAGTCAGAAGAGAGCTAAAATGGCGGAGGTTGGGAGTCCCTGCTTTGACTCTGTTTGCAAACTCTTGTTTCATTGTTTAAGCGATTAAATCTCTCGAGTAGACGCTGTCTCTTTAGATGCGAGGGCAAAATAGCACTTTATGGACTTCCACAGAGGACATCATGTTTAATACGGTTCCGGAAAAATCCAGTCAGAAGTTGTTCACGGAGTTTTCACAATAACTGCTTCTCATGAACCGAAGCTGGATTTGCGCGACGTCTCCTCTTGAAAGTTGGATTACTGTGCACTTCTGGATCACAGACTGTAAGTATTCATGTTTATTATTTGCCTTTTACTGTACATTACGTAACCGGTAACCGGAGATTAACATAATGTGCGTGTAGAGCTAAGCTTGCAAGCTAATTGTTTTGTGTTGTAATACTGTATTTCATAAACAACGTACCATATTTACACACGTGTATGTTGAATTATGCAGGCTTTCGTTTTTTTTTTATCGATGTTGGTTTAGACATGTTTACAAACTTGCTAAGTTGCTAAGATAAATACAAATACAAATGCCAGCTAAACTGTTACCGGTAAAATTTGTTCTCATGATCAAACTCAAGAAACTCTAAGTACAGATGATTTGTTTAAAGTTATCTAAATTAACTGTTGTATTTACTTGAAGCTTTCTTAGATTTTGAAACGAAGTAAACACATAATGTGTGTTGCTAATGTTGGGCCATGTAATATGTAATACATTTACGTTTTAATGAATAGTCTAACGAGTTATAGTCGTTGTACTCTATTGTTATAATATTTCTTTTTGACTGAATACATGTTTGTTTTATTTGTCTATATCCTAGATTCGCAGCTGTACACATCCTTCTACACTGTATGCAAACATGCAACATCATTACACACAGTACAAGGAGTCAGACTGGCATATGAGGAGCAAAGGTGTGTAACACATATGATGTATTTAGCTAATGAAACCACTAACAGTCTTAAATGAATAACTGATGATGACAAAGTTTTTTTTCTCTGCATAATAATAGGAACCCAGGCAGTAGCATCGTTTCACAATGTTTCCATCATCATCATCAGTGGATGCCTTTGCCGTCCGTAGCCTGAGATTTCAGATTTGCAGCAAAAAAAATTGATTTTCTCATTTATTGGAATGCTGTGCAGGTATTTAAGTATTTTAGTAACTGTGTTAAATAAAGTAGTATTTACTTTTACAATAAATTAATTGCTTGTTTATATTTTACAGGTATTTGTACCTTGCAGCCATCCATTACAATGTCACCAAGCCGTAACAAAAGCAGGAGAGGGAAAGTACAAGGCTATGTTCCCAAAACACACAAGTGACACACCATAAGCAGTAATGTTTTATTTCAAATACATTCATAATTAAAAACTTAATGTATGAAGCAGGGAAATAAATTATCAAAACAAAAGATTTATTGACTGCAATATTTCTACAGTTATGTGGAGGATGTGATCAGGCTTGTGTTTGATGAGGTATTTGAAGATAAGCTGAAGGAAACCCCGATTCCAATGGACCTGGCATCACAGTTTGAGAGACCTTCAAAGGAGGACGTGATTGCATGCCATCTTCAGTGCAGGGGTCGTCGAAAGCCAAAATTGTGACCGATCTGATCAGGAAGCTCCAAGCGTATCTGGAGAACAACACACGACAGGATGATAACCTTATAGTGTCGTCTTAAATAGCACCAGCTGACAAAGCTTTGATATGCCATTTATCTGAATAGATAGCTGTAAGAAATGAATTGAACAATTTTTGAAACAAGAGCACAATATGGTTACTAAAGTATGTTTATTTGTATATTGTTTAACATTTAAATATATATTTGTAATAAATAAAAAAAACTTTTGACTGACTATTATATTTTCTTTAAAGTTGCATCTTTTGTTCTTTTGGGTACTTTGTTACTATAATGATACTTTAGTGTTATTGGTTTAAAAATGTAATAAAACTTACTCTAGTCCTGCACCTCAAAGGCTTATAGTCGGTACAATAAATGTTCTGTGTGTAGGGATTTAGACAATTTGTGCAAAACCTGGATGATGAATCACGCAGATAAGAGGCCCTGGAACCTGTTGCATTCTCCTTAAAACCTAATAAGTAAAAACATAGCACTTATAAGTAAGCAGTTTTTCATAATAAACTTTACCATAGTAAAATAATGTAGAACATTCATTTCAATTAATACTTTCTTTGTGCTACATTTGGTGTTTCCATATAGTTTGCACAGTAATATAGTATGTAACAGTCTTTTATAATAAAGTTTACTATAGTAAAATAATGTTAATAAGTGAAATAGTTTTATAATCATTTCAACAAATACTTTCTATGTGCTACATTTGGTGTTTCCATATAGTTTGCACAGTAATATAGTATGTAAGCGGTCTTTTATAATAAAGTTTACTATAGTAAAATAATGTTAATAAGTGAAATCGTTTTATAATCATTTCAACAAATACTTTCTATGTGCTACATTTGGTGTTTCCATATAGTTTGCAAAGTAATGTAGTACGTTATAATTACCTTTTGGATGTCTTTGCAACACATTTTCGTCTTCGTTTAGCATTCTGGCAGAGCTAAGGACACCTAAAAAAGTTAAATCCAATCGCGTTCATTGACGGAGATCGTTTACATCGTAACGGCCGTCTGAACTCTCTGGATCGAGCTTGAAGTGGTAAGGCAGTACAGACACCATCGTTTATAGAGAAATATAGCGCTTGTTTACGTTGCCTGTGACTCTCAGTCAGAACCGGAAAACCCACGCGTAGTCAGGGGCGTAACCTTTCAAACACACGCCGAACCCAGTTGACCAATAACAGTTGAGTAGTCATCTGACCAATCCGAATACACTAGACATTTTGGGAGGCGGAGACAGGAACTAAACCGAGCGTTTTCCAGACATGCAGAAATCGGTGAGGTATGTAAGCAATTTATAAGACTCACAGTGCATTAGTTCAAGTTTTAATAACACGTATGTACTATGGGATATTACAATAACGTGCTAACGTGCTAATTTATTAGCATAATTGGTGCTCTTTAATGTTTTTAAAACATTTGCCCACATGTAATGACGGGGAATGAAGCCGTCCAATCATAGCAGTGGGTGTTTACGTCCAGGTCTTCAATGCGGCACGCCCCTTCAAACGAACCATTTCTCCAGAGAGCCACTAATCCATGTTACAAAATAGCCTATTACTTATTGTTTTTGATGTTTTTGAATGAAAAAAAACCACGCAGACATCATAAGTAGACATCAGGCAACAGTATAAAACAATAAAATCGACAAATTCACCGCCCCTTTAATTTCAAGTTTGTATGTGCCCCCCAATTTTTAGCACCAGCCGGCACTGGTCTGTACTAAGTGTAATTATTATGTATATTTATACACCCACATATGTATATTCATTTCAGAACATTTTTATTTATATATCCATTTTTATTGTTAACATATATATATATATATATATATATATATATATATATATATATATATATATATATCTTAAATACATACATGATTGTGTGTGTGTATTAATATATATATATTATCAGAGGTGGAAAGAGTACTGAAAATTTGTACTCAAGTACAAGTACAAGTAGTTGCTAAAAAAATACTCAATTACAAGTAAAAGTACTGGTGTTAAAAATGTACTTAAGTAAAAGTACAAAGTACCCCTCTTAAAAATTACTCAAGTACAAATTACTTTTTACCCGGTGATATTTATTGAATAAACATTAAATCCATTGAATGAAATCAGAGATATGAATGGATTAAAAACAGGCAATTTGTGTTTTATACGAATAAACACATAGTACAGGAATTTTGTCTGTTTAAAGAATGTTATATGATTTTAACAGCAGCTATATTATTTCATATTGTTTCTTCATATAATTTTTATCAAGTTATAAAAATGGTCTAATGTTATTATTATTAATGAATTATGATACAACATAAATAAGCTTGTTGGGTTATTTTATTTAAAAACAGATTTTTTTACATTAACTCATTCCCCGCCAGCCATTTTTCGAAAAGTTGCCCGCCAGCATTTTTTATGATTTTCACAAAAGTTTTACAAAATGCTTCCAGGAAATTTTTCTTCTAAAAATATATATATCAAATGAAAGAACAGACCCTCTACTTTCAAACAAACAATAAAAAAATTGAAAAACCGTTCCATCCTTTTTTTCCCTGCTTATAAACTCTTAAATATTGGTGTTTTTCTTTACAAATACAAATTTTTTTAGCAAAAAGCTGAAACAATTGCATTTTTGTGAAGGAATTAAGTTAGAGATCAGATTCAGAACGAATATCAAACATAAAATTAGTAAATAACGTTTTGGCTTCAGTTTATCCATAAATTGGTTAAGTCCGCTATCTAGTGGACAATCGCGGTATTGCACATTAACATAAATTCTTCAGAAACACGTTTTATGCAAATGTTTTTTTTTCTTAATTGACAAGATAACTCGTCAATGGCGGGGAAAAGAGTTAAAAATATTATTGGACAAGAAAGCTTTCCAAAAGTACACTACTAATATTTCAAAAGTTATCAGCATTTATGATTTAGCACTGACATATGTGTAATTTAGACAGGCTGTCAGTGCAGTTACACTGCTACGCCAGTGGGACGCGGCAACAGACGAATTTGATAAAAAGAGTCCTTATTAGACTGTTTATTATTATAAGCTTAAAACATTGATTCAATATGAATAATACAATGTTGACAATGACATGAAATTTAACTTTGAGCGCCATTTTACAATGTTAAATCTTTTTTTACGGTCTACGTGCTCGTCACCTAGGTAACTGAAGCTCATGTTTTAGGTATGTGACAAAAAATATAAATACATAATTATAACCATATGATAGATAATAAAAAGAACTTTAACATGGTTTTTAAATTATTAAAATCGGATAATTATTAAGAAAGTTATGGAATTTTTTAACTCGAAAATTAGGGGGCATTTTTGTACCCAATTAAAACTATAAAACTATGAAAAACTTCCGCTTGACCAAACACTTTAAAATATCATAACTTTCTCATTTCTTGGTCTATTTGCATAATTCAAACACCACATTGTATGTAATTAAAAGTCCAAGATTAAGATGACATCTTTTTAAAAGATATATATATAAATGTTATTATTTTTGATTAACCACTAATTAATGAAACCGAGAGCATCAATCCACGCATATCTTTCCATATGAAATCAAAGCCCTCTCAAATAAAAGCTGTATTTTTATATATTAAAGAAACATTTCATTGTTTCTGTAATATTTCTTAATTGACTAATAATGCTGGCGAGCAATTTAAATGGTCAGATATTATTAATACATTAATTGATGATTATGTTATTTATCATTAATAATAATTCAATAAATGCATGAATGTTGCATGCATGTATTTATTTATATGTTTGACAAAATTATGCCAATAATGTAATCTAGAGAGTCTAATCCTTCGTTCTGTATGATTACTTTAAAAAATAATGCACGGATTGATGAAAACGGAGAAGTTTTGGAAGCCAAAATGATTGAATGGGCGATTCTGCTTTTGACAACAACGTCACTTGCGGATCTTAAAAAAAGCACATGCGAATGTTACAATCAATCCCAAACTTCACCTAATTCAAGTTAAATGTATATTCTATCAAAAGTATTTGGTTTGAAACAAAAAATACTCGCCTTCATAGAGGATTTCAATGCCAAACACGAGAGAAATTTTGCTTCGCTTATAACTTTCTTCTTACGACAGCAATCTTGGAAATTCGAACGTGAGAATCAACGTGAGGAAGTAATTTATGTCACTAGTATATGGGCTTTAGAGGTTTTCACAAAGCAAAGATATGACAGATTTCCTAAGTCAACAACGCGTCTGGCGCTGAATACCTGCTGGGAACACAGCGGTGGGAACACAGCGGTGGGAACAAAGCGCTCGTGCGTATTACGTCATTTTGTCACATACCTACATGTTTCAAGTGATGTTTTCTGGCAAATTATCGTGAGGTCTACCCAACATTAAAAACGAAAACGATCAAATAAATATGGTTATAAGTCTTCTTACCATAATGTGCTTTTTGAGATTAGAGGCTGAAGTATTGTAAGCCGAAATCACTGCAGATGGCAAACAAAGTTTGCATTACATTTACACGCTGTCTCCTTTCCTTCCTCTGTTTGAACAACTCCCAGGTGCGGCCATGGGCACTCATCATCCGGTATTTCTTCTGAATTTTTAATTAATTCAGCGTCCATAACGCCAAAGTTCTTTGACATTAAAACACTAAATACAACGTCACAGTGAAGGACGCACGAGGATCGATTGAATAGCTCTCCAGAGACCGGGCTTTTTTCCGGTTCAAATACAAGGGTTTTTATTGGCCCGCCCACGATCAATTATTTCTATTGGATATCCAAATGCTGTCAAAGATTTGAATATTAATTTGATTCAAATTCTACAAGTACTTAGTAACGAATGTGATTTTCAAAGTAGCGAAGTACATTACTTACCTTAATTTGTACTTAAGTACAAGGGAAATTACAGACTTAAAAATGTACTCATAAAAGTACAAATACACGAAAAAACTACTTAATTACAGTAACGTGAGTAGTTGTAATTCGTTACTTCCACCTCTGATATATATATATATATATATATATATATATATATATATATATATATATATATATATATATATATATATATATATATATATATATATATATATATATATATATATATATATATATATATATATATATATATATATATGTGACCCGTCACGGAAACCAGTGACACAAGTCGGCAGCAAGTTTCGAGTAAATGAAAAACAGTTTTTTTTTTATTTGTGATTTTCGTTTTATTGCAGAATCTGTTAGTTGAGATCACAAAGAAGCCTCTCCATGTTTGAGATTGCAGTTTATGTATATTTTAAAGCGTACATTTTGCGGTTGAAATAGGCTTTTTTTCCGGAGATTCTAGCGTGCAGCGGGGGGCGTCATTGTCTGTGTGTATATTTACATACTGGATAAGCTTGTGTTTTGCCCTCCGCCCCCAAAGGGAACAGCGTGACTACGATATAAGGATAGTTCTCCCAAAACTGAAATAATGTAAGTAATGACTCACCCTTATGCCGTTCTAAACTTGGAAGACCTCCGTTCATCTTCGGAACACAGTTTAAGATGTTTTAACTTTAGATTTAGTCCGAGAGCTTTATGTTTCCTCCATTGAAAATCTATGTACGGTTTCCATGTCCAGAAAGGTAATAAAAACATCATCAAAGTAGTCCATGTGACAACAGTGGGTCAGTAAGATTGTGTTGAAGCATCGAAAATACAGTTTGGTCCAAAAATAGCAAGAATTACGACTTTATTCAGTATGTTTGCTAAGTTTTTTTTTTCAAACTTATAGCGTTCATCTCCCCAGACTAGAAACGAAGCTCGGGCGCACAAAACAAAAGAAAAATAAAAGAAGCTGGGGCGGAACAAATAACAGTCAGCTGCGTCCTACGTCAGCCGCGTCACTGACTTCATGCGCCGCCGCAGTCGGATGACGTCAAAGGTCTTCAATAAATCTAATGGAGTAGTTTAATTTCGACTCGCTGTCGCGGTACTTTGACGTCATCTCTCTGTCGGTTTTTGCAGCTCAGCATGAAGTCAAACACATATAAGTTACACAGAGGTAGTTGAACTCTTTATATAATTGGCTACATGTTTTGTCTATCAATATTTTCCATGAAGTCATTGGCTGTTGAAGGAACGAGCGAGCAATTGGTAACATCTCTAAAGGACGTCACGTTTTCGACGGCGCTGTTTGGATGATCTATTATGGACCATTTCAAAAGATATAAACACTGGTCCAGAAGCACTTCCTGTTTCAGTTTTTGAACACTAGATAAACGTTGGGATAAAATACAACCAACAGAACATATAAAACCGAACTAAATGTTAAACAAACATCTTAAAGATAATTATATATGTGAAATAAATTAAAAAAACAGTCACAAACTGAAACAGGAAGTTTTTCTGGATCAGTGTTGTTTACATCTTTTGAAATGGTCTATACTACCTCCCTATTTTAAATGCAAACTTTGAAGGCAGGTTCATGTGTTTAACGGAACATAAATTACCGGAGTGTAATCTCATATACCCTTACATGTTACGATGTAAATAGTCCTCAGATTGTATATTATATTCTATTACCAGACGGTCATGCGAAATCCGATGTAAACAATAGACTATATATCTATATTTCACAGATTATATGCATTTGTGGACAAAAATGGTCATTGGATTATTCACACATTTGAAACAGACTGGATTCGACTTGTGATCCCCACAAAGGTAAAAATTTCTGTTTATTTTTCATCCGGACTTCTGTCATAAAATACTACATATGATGCTTTGTTTGATGCTTTGGGTTTTGTTTGATCCCTTCCGGTTTGTGACGTCACGCTGAACAGATCCTGCATCGTAGCTCCGTCGAGTTCATCATCTAAAAGCTTTATTTTTACCATCTTATTCCTATTTATATAATATAACTTATTAGTTTTACATAGGAATACTTTACCGTGACGATTATTGAGCAGTACTACCACTTGAAACTATTTATCACTAATAAACACCCATATAGCCCGCTAGCATCCACACGGTGGAGGCTAAAGCTAGCATTTTCCGATCTAATGGCGGATTCATCTGATATATGCTTTTCTGACCTATCCTCACCTGAGCGGGAAGCTGTGGAGGAGTTGTTTCCCGGTTTTAGCAGATCCAAGGCGAGGTACAGCGCCCACTTCACCCTGCCTTCCGACGTCCACAAGCGAGCAACAAACATGCATTCCACGCGATGCAGCTTCACGGACCGTGAACGACATGAAAGCGATCGGGAAGCTGTGGAGGAACCGCTGCCCGGCCTTCGCAGATTCAGCAAGCCAAACATCACCCTGGCCCCAGACGTTCGCAGGCGACCGAGGCGTGTCACAACCGAACACCCCACGCGATGCAGCTCCGGGGACCGCGTTCGGGTAAACGAAGACGCCATCGCCCAGCATGAAAGCGGTAAGACTCCGCTTGTTATTGTAACATGTACTACTTGCCACATGTATAGTTTAGCTTCTGCTGTTAGCATAGAGGGGTTTACATGCACTAAGTGTATTGAAGTATTAAGGTTAACTGAGAAGGTTGCTGAACTAGAATCGCGCATCCGAACGCTAGTTGAGGATAGCAAAACCGCTAATGTTACTGTCGCAAATAATCTATCGAGCGAAAAGACTAATGGCTCGGTTCCGACATCAGATGCTAATATAAATATTACAAATACTGTATCGAGCGCGCATAGTGTTCATCAAAATACACATGGCTCGGTTCCGTCATCAGAGTCAAGTCGGCATTCAAACTGGGTGACTGTTAGGCGGCATAGTCATATAAGGCGTCCTTCTAAGACCCATAACGTAACGACAATTTCAAACAGATTCGATCCCCTAAGGAGTATACCAGCTGAAACACCTTTTAAAAGTGCCCTGGTCATTGGAGATTCTATACTCAGGAACACTAACATTGAGGCACCAAACACCATAGTCGACTGTATACCGGGAGCCAGAACGTCTGACATTAGATCCAAACTTAAAGTGCTGGCTAATGCTAAGCGGAAGTTTTCTAAGATTGTTATTCACGCCGGCACGAATGACACTAGGCTCCGCCAGTCGGAAATCACCAAAGATAATATTAAGGAGATGTGTGAAATTGCAAAAACAATGTCAGACAATGTAATATGTTCTGGTCCCCTCCCCGCCTACCGGGGAGATGAAACACATAGTAGATTAGTGTCTCTCAATGGATGGATGTCAAAGTGGTGCCCTCAGCATAACGTAGGGTTTATAGACAATTGGAAGCATTTCTGGGGAAGACCATTTCTCCTAACCCGAGATGGCCTTCATCCGTCATCGGAAGGAAGTGCTATACTCACTAAAAATCTGATCAATAGTCTTAATTCTGATATAGTCTGACTATCCAGGGTCCAGGTCAGGGTCCAGGTCGGCTTAACCGTCCATCTGTTAGCTGCCGTGATATGTCAAGACCACTTATATCCCAGCACTTCGAGTCAATCTTACCGAAATATCAGCACATTTCAACTGTATCTGTTCCCCGAACAAATAAATACAGGGCACCGCTTGTTACATCTGGTACAAATCTGATTCAAATAAAATTAGAAAACAATACATTAACAGATGAATCTCGAATGTTAAAATTCGGCCTTCTTAACATTAGATCGCTTACCAATAAAGAACCTATTGTCAATGAAATAATTACAGACCAAAACTTAGATGTACTCTGTTTAACAGAAACCTGGCTTAAAGCAGACGACTACATTAGTTTAAATGAATCCACCCCACAAGACTATTATTATAAACACGAACCTCGATTAAAGGGGAGAGGGGGTGGTGTAGCTACAATATACAACACAATTTTTAAAGTAAACCAAAAATCTGAGCTAAAATTTAAATCATTTGAAGTAATGTTGTTAAATATGGAAATAACTGATCGTAACCACAAACAGCTTTCTTTTGCTTTAGCGACAATCTATAGACCACCGGGCCACCATGCAGATTTCCTTAATGAAATAGCAGATTTCCTATCTGAGCTTGTAGTCACTGTAGATAAAGCTCTTATTGTTGGTGATTTTAATGTCCATGTGGACAACCCAAAAGACGCGTTAGGACGTGCGTTTATAGATGTTCTAAATTCTCTCAATATTAGACAAAACGTGACAGGACCAACGCATACTTGTAATCACACATTAGACTTAATTCTGTCACTCGGACTCAATATTAATGACGTCGAAATATCACCTCAGAGTGATGCAGTTTCTGACCATCACCTTGTGTCATACACTGTACTTCTAGATAGGATCACTCAATCTACAACATGCTACCGACTAGCCAGAACAATTATTTCCACCACTAAAGATAGCTTTATTAGCACTCTTCCAGACCTGTCCCAAATGAAACATGTAGCAGATAACTGTGACGATCTAGATATTGAAATAGAAAACCTAAACAATGTCTGTTCTAACACATTGGATGCCGTTGCTCCCATTCGAAAAAAGAGATTCAAAGAAAAACCGCCAGCTCCATGGTATGACCATCACACAGCAGCCCTTAAAAAGGCAGCTAGAAAAATGGAAAGAAATTATAGAAGCACAAAGTTAGAAGTATGGCGCGCAGCATGGAAACAGAGTGTTAAACTCTACAGACAGGCTATTTAAACCGCCAGATCTACATATCTTAGCAAGCTTATAAATGAGAATCATAATAACCCTCGTTTCCTCTTTAGCACAGTTGCGAAACTGACTAGAAACAAAGAACAAACAGAAACCAATAGTAAACTTCAACACAATAGTAACGACTTCATGAACTTCTTTTCTAACAAAATTTGGGCTATTAGGGAAAACATCATAGCTACCCAGGCAGCCACCACTCTACCCATTAGTTCACTTAACACTAGACTACCATACGAACATCTTGATTCATTTAAACCTACTACAATAGATGAGCTCTCTAAACTAGTCACATCATCCAAATCATCGTCCTGTATATTAGACCCCGTTCCCACAAAACTACTTAAAGAAGTATTCCCTGTAGTGTCAACCCCGGTTCTAAACATCTTTAACTCATCGCTAGAAATAGGATACGTTCCAACAGCTTTCAAACTAGCAGTTATTAAACCGCTGATTAAAAAACCACAGCTTGACCAAGGAGAACTTAATAACTTTAGACCAATCTCAAATCTCCCTTTTCTTTCGAAAATATTAGAAAAGGTAGTGGCAAGCCAGTTACGCACATTCTTGACAAATAATAGTACATATGAAAAGTTCCAATCAGGATTCAGGCCCCACCATAGCACAGAGACAGCGTTGCTTAGAGTTACAAATGACCTCCTATTAACATCCGATAGTGGTGAAATCTCAATTCTTATATTACTAGACCTTAGTGCAGCATTTGACACAATAGACCACAGAATCCTACTCAATAGACTAGAAAACTATGTTGGTATCAGTGGTCAGGCGCTAGCCTGGTTTAGGTCATATCTAACCAATCGCTATCACTTTGTTTATGTAAATGAGGAAGAGTCATATCACTCCCTGGTTAAATACGGTGTACCGCAGGGATCAGTTTTAGGTCCTATCCTGTTCTCGTTATACATGTTACCCCTAGGAGACATTATCAGGAAACATAACATAAGTTTTCACTGCTATGCGGATGATACCCAGCTTTACATCTCCTCGCATCCCAGCGAAACACACACGTTTTCTAAGCTAAAAGACTGCATTAGCGATGTTAGTGACTGGATGGCACATAACTTTCTTAAGCTCAACTCCAATAAGACAGAGGTACTTATTATTGAACCAAATCGCTACAAACATAATATGTCAGATTACCAATTGCACATAGATGGCTGCACTGTGGTACCATCTTCCACGGTTAGGAACTTAGGTGTGATGTTCGACAGCAACTTATCCTTTGATAGTCATATCGCCAACGTCTGCCGCACAGCATTCTTCCATCTTAGAAATATCTCAAAAATACGCCATATACTGTCTACATCTGACGCAGAGAAGCTTATTCATGCTTTTATGACCTCTAGAATAGACAATTGTAACTCGCTACTCGGGGGATGCCATTCAAATCAGATCAACAAGCTTCAGCTAGTTCAAAACGCTTCTGCAAGGGTACTTACTCGATCTAAGAAGTATGACCACATAAGCCCAATTCTGGCATCTTTACACTGGCTACCAGTTAAATATCGCATCCAATTCAAAATATCACTAATCACCTACAAAGCTTTAAATGGCTTAGCACCCTCATATCTTAGAGAATTACTATCAGAATACAATCCATCACGCACACTACGGTCGCAAAATTCTGGCCTATTGATTATCCCTAGACTATCAAAAGTGTCTAAAAGTGGAAGATCCTTTTCCTACTTAGCCCCTAAGCTCTGGAATGATTTACCAACCGATGTCCGAGAATCAGACACAGTCGATCATTTTAAATCTAGACTTAAAACTTTTCTCTTCAACAAAGCATTCGCATAATTTGTCTAGTAAAGGTTCTTAACTCGCAATAGTTTTTTTTTTCACGGAACAAAGCACTCACGGTCATAACACAGACCAACCAAATAAATAAATAAAAACCTTTTCTGCATGAACACTTAAAATGAATTGCATTAAATAGTTTGCCACCGTTTGCCACTGAACCTGCATTAACGACGACAGTGGGGCTTCCGGCCTTAGTCAAACGGTTTGGCACGTATGGTCGGGTTGCGATTTTGGTGCTTTCGTGTGTCTTGTGAATAGTATGCCATACAGACCCGTTTGCCACTGAACCTGCATTAACGACGACAGTGGGGCCTCCAGCCTTAGTCAAACGGGTTGGTATGTATGGTCGGGTTGCGTTTTCGCGCTTTCGTGTGTCTTGTGAATACTGCCCTACAAAGCGAAAGCGCAGTAACTACGCATTTGGTCAAAATTGAGTTAAGGGTTAAAATGGGCTTTGTGAGATCTGTTGTGTCTTGTGACAAAGTCTCCTGGTTAAATTTTGTCCCATTTCAGAGAAATGTGTGTGCCAAAATTGCAGTAACATGTTTGACTGGCTGGTGTAAAAAACTTTAAAGCCATTTTTCTCAGTTTCAGTGTTTGCGTAGATACTGCACTTAGCCTTTGGAGGGCAGAATAGTATGCCATACATACCCGTTTGCCACTGAACCTGCATTAACGACGACAGTGGGGCCTCTCAGCCTTAGTCAAACGGGTTGGCACGTATGGTCGGGTTGCGATTTTGGCGCTATCGTAAGTCTTATGAATAGTATGCCATACAGACCCGTTTGCCACTGAACCTGCATTAACGACGACAGTGGGGCCTCTCAGCCTTAGTCAAACGGGTTGGCACGTATGGTCGGGTTGCGATTTTGGCGCTATCGTAAGTCTTATGAATAGTATGCCATACAGACCCGTTTGCCACTGAACCTGCATTAACGACGACAGTGGGGCTTCCGGCCTTAGTCAAACGGGTTAACACGTATGGTCGGGTTGCGATGTTTTTGCCGTTTTCTCCTGGTCCTGTAAATGGTATACAATATAGATCCGTTTGCCACTGAACCTGCATTAACGACGACAGTGGGGCTTTAGGCCTTAGTCAAACGGGTCGTCAGGTTTCATTTTCTCTTAAAGATCGGAAGGCGACCCTTATTTACCATATATACCCTCGCATTGGGCCCCCAATTTGCTAAATCCTCAACTGTGGATAACATAATTATGCCGCAATATTTAGTCTGTCTGGAACTAAGCTGAGTTAAACCACATCACTGTGTGACACTTCAATACATATGAACGGCCGCTACGCTAATACGATTTTGTTTTTCTCTCCCTGTCTCGTCCTCGACCCGAGGACGAGACAAACAGACCCAGTCCCGGTAGATGTGAAAGTCGGCACACCTCTGATCTACTGGCTGTCCTTCAACGTTATGCCCAGCTGATACCTGACAAACGATCACCGGCAGAACCGCTTAATCTCCGCTAAATCTCCATTTCCGTTCTCCCAAGGGTTTTTCCCTCCTAGGACTTATTTTTCCTCGGATAAAAGCACGGGGTTTTTTTTTCTCCTAGGGGGTTTTTCACCCCGGGGAGGCAGCCTTTTTGGGCTTTACCTAGCTTCCTCTTCTATACGTTGCTTTAGTAATACGTGCAATTATAATATTGAGTCATAGCCGCAGCAAATTTAACTGCTCATGCTATCATGTATTTTGTTGTGCTATCTGTCGTTTTCTGTGCTTTTCACTGCTTCTATTTATGTAAAGCTGCTTTTAAACAATTGACTTTTGTGAAAAGCGCTATATAAATAAAATTGAATTGAATTGAATTGAATGCTAGAACATCTGTAACTCAAAACGGCTTTACAAGGGGGTATGGCTTAGCTAAATAAGATGTAAATGAGCCCTATTGTCTCTCCAGCCAGGGAAAAGGGAAAGTGTTAACTCTTCTTTCTCAAATTTCTCAGCATTCTCTTTCTTGAATGTGTTATATTCAAATGGCCACAACTTCTCCAAATCTTATCAGATTTCCATGTGTTACACATTGTTGGAAAGCTTCGAAACTGCACTTTCAGAATAACTGAATATCTCAAAATGCCCCATATATATATATGAGTTTTAGTGCTTGGCATACAGTATATATGGTATATATATATATATATATGCCAAGCACTAAAATTAAGCAACTTACTACAACAAAGAAGTGATTCATCCTAAGGTGACAATGATATGAGAAGAACCAAGACACCACATTTCATATTATAAACTCTGCACTGTTGTATTGAAATTTTCCATTTCACAGATTTACGGCTCTTGTTCCTTAGCTGCTGATGCAATATTGAATGAACCTTTCTTAAAAGGAAACGGTAAATGTATTACAAAGGATTATCTTTTATCGTATTTGTAATTGTTTGCTTTGGAGTTCACCTCTATTATCTAATTGCTGTAAGCTGACTGTATGTTTTTTTACTACATCTCTCACACCCATGGCACCACACCAGTCACTCTGCTGATACTCTGTCCCCTCATTTAAGCCTGATTATCCTTGATATAATAGACTTTCAGTCTTTTTTGGATACAGAGCCATGTGCAGTTACAAAAATGACAGGCACACCACCACGTGTACCTACTGCACATGACTGGGCCAGATTCACAAAAACATTCTTAAGATAAATAAGAAGTTCGTAAGAATCTTCCAAAGTGCAGTTCTTGAACATACAAAAAAAGTTCTCAAATATTTACTTAATAACATCTTAAAATTTTGTCTTAATACCAAGCTTTAATATAAAAATTTCTGCCATACTATGATGTTATCTGTCCATTAATCTTTTTTACAACCTTGCAATCATTAACGCGAAATAAACTACATAAATTAGCGATGTGTTAAGACTATAGAACATGTTATTCGCTGTTGTAACAGGCCAGCTAGTGTATGAAGGCAGTTTGGTGAGTTAGGTAAGTAAAATATTAGCTAATGTTATCACTAATATGTATGGGTTTCTTGACATTTTACTGAAGTCATTAAACTTTATTATTTTATTATTTCCTCATTAAACTAATCATTGTGAAGTAAACCATTTAAATTGCCATTTTTCACTGTCAAATTTAAAACAAACAAATTAACTTACAAAACATCTTACATTTTAAGATTTAAGTGTACTGTAAGCTTATCCAACTTTAAGATGCTATTTAAGAAAGTTTCTTTTTCGAGAAATTGAATTCTTCTTAAGTTTTTTTCATAAAGCAACACTAAAGAGTTTTTGCTCTTTGCTACCCCTACAGGTTAGAAGCGTAATTGGCCATTACCACTGTCGTAAATACTGCAGCATACTGTAGCTGGCTCTGATTGGATTGTAGATCTGTTGTAAAGCAAGTTTTTGTAGTTTTCACTCGAACTACAGGACTGCAACCCGACGGTTGGAAACTTCTTTAGTGCGGTTTTGGCCGATAGAGGGCTGCAAAGCGAGTGGATGAACAACTGAAACTTTTTTTGAAACGTTATTTTAAGGTTAAAAAAACTCTTTGGTGTTGCTTTAACTCTTTCACCGCCAGCGTTTTTAAAAAAAGTTGCCAGCCAGCGCTTTTCATGATTTTCACCAAAGTTTAATGCCTTCCAGAAAATGTTCTTCTTTAAATAAATAAACATACAATATGAAAACATACCAAATGAAAGAACAGACCCTCTGCTTTCAAACAAAAAAAAACCGTTTCATCCTACCTTTAGTGGTTCTTTTGCAATCAGCTTTTGAATATGGGTAGGTTTTTGCAAAAACACCATATTTTGAGCAAAAAGTAGAGATAATTCCATTTTTGTGACTGACTTTTCATAGAGATCCCATTCAGAGCGATCTTTAAAACAGACACGGACATGCAGCAGCTTGCCATAGGGCAATACTTCCGGTTTTAAAAAGTTGCGGAAGGATAATAGCGGTATTGCGGAAAGACGGAAAATCTCGTCATTGGCGGGGAAGCGTTTTCTCTTAATTGACGAGATATCTCGTCAATGGCGGGGAAAGAGTTAAGAACATCTTTAAGGAAATAAATAAGAACTTTAAGAAGCTTTTTTGAGAATACAAAATATTCTTAGCTTTTGTGCTTAAAATATAACACATTAGATCAATAAGCGGAGAGCAGGTGGTCTTTTTTCGTCTACATCACAAAAGCATTTTGACAGTCAGCTCCCGATGCGTTGCCATCATCAACGCTCGTTTAAAGCGTCTGACAGTGTCAACGCGTGAACAGCGCTCACATTTTTTTTTACTCGACAAGAACCTGCTAATTATCTATCCTGAAATGATGCTGATCTACAGAACAAAGCTTAATTTATTTTTATAATATATTACATTCACTTCAGAATATTGGCATCACGTGCGGTGTCTTTGTTTCCTGCTAAGCGAAATGATCAGTAGGCAAAGGATGTGTTCGTTTCAGCACCTTCACTGACTTAAATTAAGTCAGCTGCACAGTTTTGGATGTTGTTCACTGTATCCTCTCTTATTTTCATAGAGTGGGACTCGTTTTGAAACAGTGACATTGATTGGTTTCACTACAAAGAGCTTAGATTGTTGTCAGTCTGGATTGGTGGACTAGCATACAGAGATGTAAGGTTATGGAGGCCCACCTCCCACCCTAAGGCAAATCTCAACATACTTTGGATTTTAACTCACTTACGTTTGGTAAGAGGAGGCATCTCATTTCAATGACATGGATTTACATATGTATGAGTACTGCATATTTACAGTTTTTTTCGATTGCTAAATGACAGTGGGCTTAACTGGAGTCACATGTGCAAAACTCCTACTACAGTCTGCACAGCAGCAGTTCATGTGGACCAAACTCTAGTTAGTTTTTCATTGGTTAAACACAGTTTTCAAAACTTTACATACTTATCCCATGACTTTAACCACAACCTGCACAACACTGTGGATTTACAGCACTTTGTTCAAATGCTAACACACTGCTGTCAAAACTGTGAACCACACATTCAAAACAGAATTGATTTCAGCCTTGTGCCTGTCAAACACTGCTGATTGAAATTTTATATAAATATAAATTCCAATTTCATATATTTAAAATATTACCTTTCATATAAATATGATATATATATGGCCTGATGCTATAGAGAGAAGCAGGATTAGCCCCTCAATTATTTGTTTGAATTACAGTATGTACTTTTAGTTTCTACCTTTTTTCTCATTACTGTAATTCCGTAAATTACTCCAGACTGTGCTAATTTTCATTTACCTTAAAGAATTGTTCTGTTTTAAAAACTTCAATAAATCATGTGATAAATCAATCAATAAATAATTTATTCTTTGAAGAAAACATTACTTTGTATGAAGTCACTGAAATTGTTGAAACTGTAAAGATAAAAAGTTTGTATTTTCTGTACTGGTGTTTGATGTTAGTGTTTTTCCTCTCAGTGTGTTCTGAGTGACAGTGTTTGTTATCTCAGTGAGGGTTGTGTTTAGTGTTTGGCTGCACTGAGCTGTTTTGAGCCATGCAGTGGCGGTTCTACACGGAGGCCAAGGGTGGCCCGTGCCTCTGTAGACATGTCCCTGGCCACCCCTGTGGCAACCCCGTGCTGACCAAATAAAAAAGTATAAATTCATTTTGATTTTACACGCGAGCGCCAAAAGCGGAACTAATGCGATGCAACGTTCTACACGGACAAATTAGAGCAGCGCACCCAACCACTGTAGCCGCCTGTGGGTGCTGCTCGGTGAGTGTCTCAATTCATCTCCCGATGTTGTGAATGTGTATGCAGGTTTGGGCACTGGTAAGGACTCTAGCTGACTTGACATTGGGACACTGTTCACTTGTTCTCCTGTGACGTAGCTGCTTAAGCGCGTTGTGATCATTCACAGCTGTTACTCATCAACAACCGGCAAAACCAACATCTCGCTAACTTTTTAAAGTTTACACATTGTAAAAAGCGCTGTAATTATGCTCTAACATTATATACGTGCATAAATTGGAGGAATATAATTAAATGTTACATATACAAATGTTTACAATTTAAAATAAATATCATTTTAAATACTGATTAGATTGTGGTCCCTAACTGTCTAGCAATGTGTGTTTAAATGTAAACTAAAACAAACGTTTGTCTTTATAAAAGTTTACATTTCATAAAGTTTATTGAGTAGGCTTGCATGATTTTGGGTGGGAGTCTTTAGAAAAATGCAAAGCCCCCCTTTTGCACCTGCACTCTCTTGTATTAAATGAATATTTATATGATTGTAAAGTAAAATAAAGTTTACGTGGCAGTTTCCCGGAAAGGGATTAGACTAGTCCTAGACTAAAATAAATGTATCCAAACTGAAAACAACTTGCAATGCCATATCTTAAAATACATAAGTGCCCTTTGTATTGATTCAAAATGCACACAAGTAATGTATTTAGTAAGGCATGTTTGTTAAAACTAGTTATATTTCCTAATTAAACTAAGGCCTAGTCCTGTATTAAACTAATTCCTGTAACCAACCCTATAATCTTTAAATATAATTTCTTGCCATTTTCTATGTGCCCCTCTGGTAAAACACTGGCCCCTCCTTGGCCCCCCTAGTGAAATTTGTCTAGAACCGCCACTGGAGCCATGTGTTAAGAGTTGTGCTCACTGTCGTTTAGCAATCGAAAAAAACTGTAAGTCAAACAATAAATATGCATCACAGAATAATGAAAAATATACAGTGTTAACTATATAACACTATATAGTGCTTTTTGTCTAAGTGAAACACTCACCCTAAGAGCTGAGAGGGATTCATGGTAACTAAATCAGTCTTTAGCCCAACATCACTGTCATTAACGGGAGCCATGTTAAACCTGTAGAACCAGAAAACAATAGTAAGATAAAGGGAAAATATACATTCTGTCTATATTTAAGAGAACTGATTGGATCATTTGAAGTTGGTTCGTGTTGCTAATTGCTGCTTTCTTTTTCCAGGCCCCACCCACCTGCCATACCATATGACCAAAAGTAAAAAGGGATTGTTTCAAAGAGGAAAGGAGATTTGTGTTTTGATAAAAAAAATGATGGGGGCACATAATTTTTTTTAAACAAGATGCTCACAGATGAGTCATTAAAAAACGACCACATTTTAATTACAAAATTCATTTTTCACCTGATACCTAGGCACATGCAGAGTCAAAAGCGTTTCAATTTGGGTAACACTAAAGGTTGTATAAACACCACTCAAAAATCAACAGCTCCCCTTACTCTTATACTCTCTTTAAAACCTTCTCTGCTCTTCTTTGTCCATCTGCCACCCCACCTTTATCTAACTTAACCTAACACAATCAGCAGTCAGTTCTCTGCGCCGCCGCCTCTTGGACAGGCCCAAACTCCAGATGCATGATGCTCCCCTCTTTCTCTTTCCTATATCAAGCTGACATTTCCAAGATCTTTGCTTCTAACCACCTGACTACCTGCCCGTTAGATTCCAATGCCCAATTATCATTTTCAGGCCATCTCTCCTTCAGTTATCCCTGCTCTTACCAAAATTATCAACTCATCCCTCTCCACTGTCACATCACAGCTTTTAAAGAAGCCCCTATAACCCTGCTTCTAAAGAAACCAACACTTAATCCTGCAATAATAGAAAACTACAGACCAGTATCTCTTCTTCCCTTCATTGCCAAGACTCTCGAGCGTGTTGTTTTTGGACAGCTTTCCTCCTTCTTCACACAATAATGACCTCAGTCTGGCATCAAGAGTGGTCACTTCACAGAGACTGCACTGCTCTCAGTCATTGAAGGCGAGCAAGGATAGCCTCTACATCATCTGCACTGATCCTACTGGATCTATCTTACGCTTTTGACACTCCAACCACCACATCTTCCTTTTGACTCTTAAGGCTATGGGTATCTCTGGAACGGCGCTACTTTGGTTCAAGCCTTACCTCTCAAGTAGGTTATTTTGAGTATCCTAGAGAGGTGACATCTCTGAGTCCCAATGTCTCAGTACCGAGGTACCTCAGGGCTCAGTGCTTGGACCATTGCTCTTTTCAATATATATGACAACCTTATGTGCATCTCAGCATGCCTGAGTGACATTTCACTATAGATGAAGGATCATCATCTGCAGAGGAATATTGCCAAGACTGCTTGTGATCTCGACTGACCCAAAGATTCATCACAACCTTTTCATTCAACTAGGTTAATCGACAATTACACTTTCCAGGGCAGGCAGAAACCTAAGTGCATTGAACACGGGATAGGCTTAATCAATCCACAACTTTTGACTCGTATCCGTAGGTGATTTTGATGTCTTGAGATAACTTGTTGTTCACCAAATATGTTTGTTTATTGCTTAAAACGTCACACTTCTTTTCCACAATATCCTTCAGCATGTCCAACAGCTTATTTGTGGAATTACTTATCAAATATCTTTATATCTTCAAGAATCTTACCTATACGATTTATTGTTAATACCTTATGATGTTACATGGATGATCAATGACTGTTATTCTATTTTATGAAAGTTTTTATGTTTTATTATAGGTTCTTGAATAGTTCAGATCAAACAAGAGACTTGTTAAGAACTATCGCAATACACACACGCACACACTCACACATAGTTGTTTATGGTTACACAAGTATTAAGCTTGATTAATTATATTTCTGTCTACAAAAAATAATTTCAGAGATCTAAGCACCAGTGTCTAAGGCATCTGCTCTACAGAAGACTTTTAATACCTGATAACAAAGTCTGCAGTGTCGATCTCTCTTCCACAGCTACTGTTCTTCAGAATCCCTCCACTCCCAACCACAGCACAGTTACTGAGAGTACGTCCACTCCAGGGAAAATCCTTTAAAGACAAAAGTTTACTAGCCTTCAGTATTAAACAAGCCATTTTATGAACCTGTAAATTGAAGGCTTCTGTCTATGCACACATAAACAGATATTTGAGATGATCTGTAGTGTTAAATGGAAACAGTTTAGCAAATGCTGGTATATACTAACAGATACAGAAATTAATCATGAATGAGAAAGAAAGTTCATTTAACAATGAAGATATTTTTAACCCTGCTCCTGGGGACCCACTGTAGAAAACCTTTAAAATATTTTAAAATTATTTAAAGGCGGAGTCCACGATGTTTGAAAAACGGTTTGGAAAAGGAGACGGGCCGACTACCAAAACACACTTGTAGCCAATCAAATCAAATCAAATGCCGGGTTGCGTATGTGCGGGGCGGGTCTATCAACAGAAGGTCCAGATTCTATTGGGGTAGGGGCGTGTTTGTTTAGGTGATTTCAAATATCAACATTGGCTTTCAAACATCATGGACTCCGCCTTTAATTGTTAAATTAATCGCATTAACAGTCCCTTGTAGAAAATATCAAAATGTCACTCATACCTCAGGAAGCATGTTGTAAAAATCCTTATTTATATGATAGCTTTGCTTTGAGCTCGTCTCATATGTAATATTCTGATTGGCAGCTGTGTTCTGCTTATTGTAGTATAAAATACCTGTTGCATTACAACAGGCGCGCAGTCTTGCTCTGTAAGAAGAGTTAAAAAGAGTAAGAGAAAGTGTAAATGCATTAATTTAGATGGGGGTATATTGTATTACTGTAATGTAGCTTATAATTGAACAAACTAGTTGTATTAAACAGCAGACAAGAAGGCATTCCAGTGTAACAGCATTATGACAGGGCTCCTTCTCTAACTGTCATAATGGAGAAAGTTTTGCTACAGTACATTTTGAAGTGGGTTTACATAAATAAAAAAACAAAATGCACAATTAAATCTACGTAAATCTTCTGGGATCGTTGCCAGAAAGAGGACCTAGTAAGATACACGGAAAACCCTCTGTGTGAACAAAAAGCCGAAACAATGCCGTATTGGACGTGCTGTAGTGAGGACGCGTGCGTCATCACAACAAAAGTTATGGTTCAGCTCCTTAAAACGAGAGATTTACATGCATCTCAACATTCACCACGAGAAATGTTGCAAAATAGACTAAAGCAGTTATCAGGAAATGATATATGAGACGCATAAACAATGAAGCACGTGCCGTAGTGAGGACGCGCGTGTAATGGCAACATGAAGTTGGTTCAACTCTTTAAAATGAGGGATTTACAACATTCACAACGAGAAATGTCAGCAAACTGGACTGAAGCAGATATCAGGTAAGTTAGCTCATCACTTACTGCGTTGAAACTGAGATCATTCAGCAGCATAAAAGAATATCGTGTCACATGCTCATTTGAGCTATAATAAACAAAAATGCCAGCGCATCATCCCACAAGATATATCGTTCAGCTCAGCAAAACGCGGGTTTTAAATGCATATAAACAATCACGATGAGAAATGTCTGAAAACTGAATTAAAGCAGAGATCAGGGAGCTCGTCAAATATGAACTATGAAGCTGAGATCATTCACCAGCATAGAACGGCGCGTCATGCGCACCTTTATAGTCTTATTATAAACAAAAAGAAACTGGTGTTGCTTCGTAAATATTTATGAGCAATACTTTTAAGAACAATTAAACAAATGTTGGAAAAAGTGATATCTATGAACGTTTTTTATGTACGTTGACATTTTATGCATCTCCGCTCAGCATATGGATCTCCTTTCGGCACATATGATATTTCCTGGTTTGTCGCTCTCTGTGCTGTCTATGGTCATGGATGGCCTTGTAATTTCTCTGCTGCTCATTTGACTCTGCATCTGTTCTTATCTCTGACTGGACTCCCACAATAGCAAACTAGACTCAAGTTTATCTCACTGCCCTGCTGCAGTTGTTAGCCTGGACAGCAGCCCAAAGGTTCAGTTTTATTATTATAGTCTGATTTATTTTTGCAGTTCGCTTTGATGATGATAGTGACCGTGACATTACTAGCTTGTGGGTTGCACTTAAGAACCTCACAACAAGGAAACGCAACACAGGTCGCTGAATTTCACTATGCAATATTGTACTGTAGGCTAGCTCGTTTTTATTTGTGCACTGAAGCCATTCGCCTGAGATTAGGTAGTTTCAGTCATTGTATAAATTCAGTTATACACATATTAACAAATTTGTTAAGTAAAAGTATAGGACTTAATTTAGCTCTCCAATAATGCTTTAATTTACGTCAGTTAAGAAAACCTGGGGCCCATAAATTCTTTCTATGGGGCCACACACCCCTTTGCTCATAGGTCCGTGCAGTGGCGTGCACAGACCTCCTCAGGGGCAGGGGCTGAAGGACTTAAAAGGACATAATTTTTATACGTCAAATAACAATCAAATGTATTTATTACTTTGGTGTTTTTATTCTTTCTTTCCTTGGCATTATTTAAATAATGTTGTAACAAATGAATAACACATCAAACTACAACCCCAAATCAGAAAAAGTTGGGACACTGTAGAAATTGTGAGTAAAAAAGTAATGGAATAATTTACAAATCTCATAAACTTATATTTTATTCACAATAGAATATAGATAACATATCAAATGTTGAAAGTGAGATATTTTGAAATGTCATGCCAAATATTGGCTCATTTTGGATTTTTAATGAGAGCTACACATTCCAAAAAAAGTTGGGACAGGAAGCAATAAGAGGCCAGAAAATGTCCATGTACACATATGGAACAGCTGGAGGAGGACCAATGTTTAGGAATGGGAATGTTGTCCCATTCTTGTCTAAAACAGGCTTCTAGTTGCTCAACTGTCTTAGGTCTTCTTTGTCGCATCTTGCTCTTAATGATGCGCCAAATGTTTTCTGTGGGTGAAAGATCTGAACTGCAGGCTGGCCATTTCAGTACCCGGATCCTTCTTCTATGCAGTCTTGACGTTGTAATTGATGCAGTATGTGGTCTGGTATTGTCATGTTGGAAAATGCAAGGTCTTCCCTGAAAGAGATGACGTCTGAATGGGAGCATATGATGCTTTTAAACTTGGATAAACCTTTCAGCATTGATGGTGCCTTTCCAGATGTGTAAGCTGACCATGCCACACGCACTCATGCAACCCCAAACCATCAGAGATGCAGGTTTCTGAAATGAGCACTAATAACAACTTGGGTTGTCATTGTCCTCTAGTCTAGAAATCTAGACGCACCCTAGCGGCTGCAAAATATATTTGCTGCCAGGGTTTAGTCTAGGCACTCACAATACACTTAACCGCTCCAAAAACCAAAATTGGGTCAGGCCAATCACATCGTGTGTAGCGTCTGTGGGGCGGGCTTAACATGATGATGACAGAGCTGCAACGGTTCCTACTTGAAAACAAAGAATGGCTGCTGCTGCTGGCGAACAGCTTTCTTTTGAAGCGGCTTTGGCCGCGACTCTGGAGGACTTAGACTTATGTTTGTCTTTGATAGAAGAGCAAATAACCCTACTGAAGTCCTTTTTAAGCAAGAAAGATGTGTTTGGAGTTTTGCCGACGGGTTACGGTAACTACGTCACCTTCTTCGTTGCTCTGATTGGTCATCGCGCTATCCTATTGCGTGCAGAGGCATTTTGAGGGACAACCTTATATCCCGCCCCTTGCATTGAGCCGTTTGTGTGAAGAGTTGCCAGACCTTACATCTTGATGTAGGTCTGGCTAACCAGGCTAATTGTCCTCTTTAGTCCGGATGAAATGGCGTCCCAGTTTTCCAAAAAGACCTTCAAATTTTGATTCGTCTGACCACAGAACAGTCTTCCACTTTAAATGAGCCTCGGCCCAGAGAAAACGCCTGCGCTTCTGGGTCATGTTTAGATATGGCTTCTTTTTAACCTATAGAGTTTTAGCCGGCAACAGCGAATGACACGGTGGATTGTGTTCACTGACAATGTTTTCAGGAAGTATTCCAGAGCCCATGTTGTGATTTCCATTACAGTAGCATTCCTGTATGTGATGCAGTGCCGTCTAAGGGCCCAAAGATCACGGGCATCAAGTATGGTTTTCCGGCCTTGACCCTTACGCACAGAGATTGTTCCAGATTCTCTGAATCTTTGAATGATATTATGCACTGTAGCTGATGATAACTTCAAACTCTTTGCAATTTTTCTCTGAGAAACTCAGAAAACTAAGTTTCGCCACTGCATTGGGGGAATACGTGATTCTCTGCCCATCTTGACCTCTGACAGACACTGCCACTCTGACAGGCTTTTTTATACCCAGTCATGTTGCCAATTGACCTAATAAGTTGCAAATTGTTCCTTCAGCTGTTCCTTATATGTACATTTAAATTTTCTGGCCTGTTATTGCTACCTGTCCCAACTTTTTTTGGAATGTGTAGCTCTCATGAAATCCAAAATGAGCCAATATTTGGCATGACATTTCAAAATATCTCACTTTCAACATTTGATATATTATTTATATTCTATTGTAAATACAATATAAGTTTATGAGATTAGTAAATTATTCCATTCCTCTTTTACTCACAATTTCTACAGTGTCCCAACTTTTTCTGATTTGGGGTTGTAAAATAGGGAAGTTAGGAAAATATTATTCACTTTCGCAAACAAAACAGCGAGAATCAAGTTTTGAGGACTTCATTTTCATGTTGTAAACTTTATATGTGTATATGTATAAAAGTGTTGGAAATCATTCGATCGGAAAGTTAACTGATCTATCACAGTGTTTTAATTGCTAATTTCTTTGATTAAATGTCTCACTTACAAAAAAAGAAACAATAAGCTTAACCATTTGAAATTATTCCTAAAACCTATTTTTCATAGCTAAAACACACCGCTTTGTTAGTTTAGCACACCTTCAAAACACGACAAATAGTGAGATTAATATTTTTGCTCCAAACTAACTTTATAGCAGATCAAGTGTTTTGAGCTGATGTGGCTTCAGATCGCAAAATGAAACAGATAATACAATCTTTCTTTTTGGTATTCTGCAGAGTGCTAAAGTTGCATTATAATAAATAAATATGCTGTATTATGAAAATACCCAAAATGATCGGAACAACACAGATATACCATATATAATCCTAATTAAGTTTATTGTCTTCTTGTTTTATCCATCAGAACATCTTTATTTGCATGTTATTAGCAGCAGGGTAGATAAATGCCCTTAAAAGTGTAAATTCTGAATCGGACCGCAGCGTTCTTCGTGTGTCAATTTTAAAGTGGCTCTGTGCGATAGTGCATGAGGGCGCCCTCAGGCTTGTGTAAAGGTCAGTTCAACAGTGGCTCATATCACCGCGTTTGGAATAAAAATTGAATAAATATTACTCCTTTCTTTAGAAATTAGAAGTAAACATATAAAATCAATCAATATGTTTCCAAACATGCATGCCTTTGAACCAGAAGCCCAGAGGAATGTTGTTTTGTGAAGTGCTTTCATGACGACTGCAGGTCATATTTCATTTTACAGGTATGGAGTCCGATTTTCATTTTCATAACTTGTGACACAAATTAAGACATTACTGTCTCTAAATTTTTAAAAATAAAATAAAGGTCAAATACAAACGCTTGAGCCTAAGAACTTTCTAATGATGTAATGTTTGTTGTGTAAAGAACAATCTTTTACATTAAATAAGTAAACAACAAGAATCAGGCTGCACTCTGACACATTACAGCTGCAATCCATAAACTTTCTGTTGCCTTGTCATGGTGGAAAGCCAAACACTAGAGACATTGTTCATGGTCGTTTAATAAGACATTAGTCCCTTTCACACATGCAGTCTTACTGGTTATTTACTGGTGCATTGCAGTTAACAGGTCTAGTGTGAACAGAACCTTTCCGGGAAAATCAATCCTGCCAATTTACTAGTAAGAGAGGTTTTAAGAATACCAGTAATTTACTGGTAAGTGCTATGTCTGAACAAAAAATATAGATTCCCGGCATTGAGAACGGACGACCTCAGACCGCACTGACAGCTTCGGGGCAATCATAACATTTTGATCCCTGGCACTGTTTACGAACGTTTCCACACACACTGCTTGAAAGTTGAGCACACCTGAAGTTTACATCCAGATTTCTTCACCAAAACAGCTTACCATCTACTTGCCGAATTTCCGACATCCTTAGCACGCACTGCCTGAAGCCCAATGTGCAAACAGTAACGTAACTGTTGTTTAAAACGTATTTTAAGTTTTACGTCACCTAATACAATGTTGTTTGGTCACGAGCAACTTTGCGACCGTCACAGACGTGAAAACAACAAAATACGGACCGTGGATATGAATGACCTTGATTTTTTTACAAACACTACACTGAGCTCGCCCCGCACCACAGGTGACTTCCGCATTCTCACTGAGTTTACCGGTATTTTGATACTGATGTGTGAATTATGTCTTACTAGTAAAAAAGATGGTAGTCACTGCGTGTGTGAACAGCACATTTTTGTATTAACTGGTAAATTAATTCTGGTAAATTCATGGTAATATACCGTAATTACTGTGTGAAAGAGGCTATTGAAAGACAACTGCCACACCCAACAACACAGAGGTGAAAGAAGAACAAGTCTGAATAAGTGCCTGAATGCCATCTACATACCTGTTTAGTTCTTTTTGGGTGATATTGGACATTGGTGGACACCTCATCAATGCTGAGAGATCCTCAGTGAAGTTCTTGAAATCAAATCTGTGACTGTAAAAAAATAAATGTATAAACTCTTTTTTCATGCACCTGTATGGCTCTGTTGTAGAGCACAGCTTTAGCTGCACAAAAGGTCATGGGTTCAAATCCAGGGAACCACACTGATAAAAAAGTCCCTTTGGATATACGCATCTGCAAAAAGGCATACATGTAAATCTATTAGAGATATATTGCTTTCCTAATCTAGGAGAATTAGAACACCTAAACTCAGAAATAGAGATGAAATGGAAAGTACATCATAAAAATGCTAGGTGAGCGATTTGCTAAAAAATAAAGCTAAATGTTGCATTGTTTGACAGCATCGATGTTCATGTTGGGTTCCCAATACCCTGATGTTGCTCATCTACCAGATTCTACTTCTACATTTTTATCAGATTGAGGCCACTATATAACCGCTCACATTGGATAAACCTTCTTCAGCCTCCCCCATATCCATGACAGTGTAAGTGTTTTGAACTTTTATTTTGATACCCTGTTCTGTTTTAGCTCTTATTTTGATATCTTGTCTTGTCATACTTCACTTCCCACTTCCTGTGTATTTGTATAAAACTGGTAAAATCTGACCATGTCCCTGCAAAGTATTGTATGTCTCACAGCTGCATTACCAAGTGTTTATTCAATTAAATTTCAATTCAATTCAATTTTTGAATTTTTGTTTATATTCTTGTATCCTGTTGCCTGTTCTGTTTATCTGTTCCTGTTTTTGACCTGTGCCTGTTTCTTTGGATTTTGATTGTTTGCTGCCTGCCTTGACCTCTTGCCTGTATATGTGGATTACTCTTTTGGATTGCCGTTTACTGGATTTGTTTGCCTGCCCTTCGGGGATTTTTACAATAAACCTATTTTGCATATGGATTCTACTCTCTCACGCTTTGTGTAAAGCAGCCCACGTTACAACACGTTACAGACCGACCATAATTCACCTTGACAATTAACATAAGTCTCATTTCACTGCATATAGCTTCATAATTTATTCGTTTATTCCTCATTCCCATGTCTCTCCTTTCATTTTTCCTCTCTTCACCTTCTCCACTTGACTCTTTTTCTTTTCATCTGCCTACTGAGTTACCATGCTGAAATACCCTGATGCTAACCCCCTCAATGATTTCCACTCTGGTGGTCTTACACATATCATTGTCAGACGCTTTGAGAGACTGAAATTCTTTACAGTTTAACAACAAATGTTAGGTTTAACTCTTTCACCGCCAGCATTTTTCATGATTTTCACAAAAGTTGAATGCCTTCCAGAAAATGCTCCTTTTTAAATATATAAACATACAATGGGCCCAGCGCAATTGACTTTGTCAGTGACGCATGTATCATTCGTATTTTGCACCGGCGCACAGCAGGTTTTTCCCTCCACAGACGCACGTCGACAAACTAGGGAATGAACTTGCGCTCCCTGGGCGGTTCAGCGCAAAAAAGGAGGCGTGTTCCGGCGCAAACCATCCCTGATGCTATTTTGCAGTTTCAAAAAACAATTGCGCCACTGACCAGAAAAAGAAAGTTTAAAGTCAGTGGCGCGTTGTTCATTATGCTATTTTAAGGGCGCATGCTTGACCATAATGTATAGCGTGCACAACGCGCATACACTTTGCATCTAATCTACACAGATGCAACAGTTATTTTTGCAAATCATAAATTGTTACACTAAAAAATATTAATACACGAGATAAGGGGAATCATAATGGTGAGCATTGTGGTGATCGTTTTTATTTATTGTGTGGCTGCGTTAAAAAATTCTCATGCAAATAACGATTAAAATATTTTCATAAGTTTGTTGTGTGGCTGTATTACGTTTATTTTATGTAAATAATAATTAAAATGTTTTCATAAGAAACCTTAATGTATATAAACTTGATTTGTAAGAGTACTTTGGGGTTGGACCTTGCTTGCGTTTCTTGGGTCCGATTTCAAAGCTCTCAAACCCTTTCAGTGGTGAGGGTGGACGCAGCGATATCCTCTGCTGGCGTCTGTGTAGAGGCAGATCCACCTCCCGTTACACAGCGTGCTCGATTTATGCTGGCAAGCTTGGGATTCCCCCGTCTCCTGACATCATTGTAGCAACTATGGGGATGCTGGCTGATGAGACTGTGGCTCACGCCTGTTTAACCTATGCTGATTTGGGCGGGTTTCTCCTATCCCCATACAAAACAACTTCTCTGTCTTTGACTGCTCTTACAAGAACGTCGGTCTCCTCGGCTGTGAACCGCTCCTGTCGTGCGCCTGGTAAATCCGTCATAATAATAGCAACCCGCCATGGAACTTGCGCCCTTGCATTTAAAGGGAATGTTGGATAGCGTTCTGATTGGTTTATTTGACGTTACGCCCAAACCACACCTATGAATAATGAACCTACTTTAGACCAACCCCTTATTGATTTGCGCCTGGCGCAAGAGTTATTTCTCCCGCCGGGAAAATAGCAACAGCGCCCAAGATCCGCCCACAAACTCACTTGCGCGTTGCGTTTCGCACTTGTGTTTAGATCGTTAAAATAGGGCCCAATATATGAAATAAAAGAACAGACCCTCTGCTTTCAAACAAAAAAATCTGTTTCATCCTACCTTCATATGTTCTGTTTTTATCACCTCACAAATGTGTGTAGGTTTAATCAAAAACACCAAATTTTGAGCAAAAAGCTGAGATAATTCCATTTTTGTGAAGGACTTTTGATAGAGATCAGATGCAGAGCGATCTTTAAAACATGCACGGACATACAGCTGTTTGTCCTAGGGCAATACTTCCGGTTTTTATAAGTTGTGGAACTGGTGGATAATAGCGGTATTACAGATTGACGAGATAACTCATCAATGGCGGGGAAAGAGTTAATGACAACACTCCTCCTGCCTAATGCCGGTTTTACACAGCATGGGTGAGCAGTGCATAGATGAAGTGTTAAGGGCTCATTATAGTTGTCCATAGGTCCTACGGTGTAGGCGCGGTGGCGTAGGCTATGCGTCGGTTTTTATATATACTTTTGTAGCAGGTCAACTGCAGAAATGGCAAGCCACTCAGAGTTTTTAGAAGAGGCACTCGTTTCGGTCTACTTTGTGGGATCATTTTGGATTTAGTGCTAAATATGATGACGGTGGTTAAAAGTACTGTATAAAACCGCAACAGTTTCCAACCACTGTGCAACACGTGTTGCTTCTGCTAATGGCAACACTTCCTATATGTTGGCTTATCTGCACTACTACCCGAAGCATTTAAGCAACCGTTAAGTGAGGACTCAGACAGGGCTAAAGCTATAACAAGAGCACTGTCTGTTTTTATAGTGAAAGATATGAAGCCTTTTGTCGTGGTATAGGATGCAGGATTTAAGAATCTGATGAATGTAGCTGCGTAGTACTCGAGCCAAGGCAGGGCTTCCCGCAGCACTTTGCAGTTTTGGCAGCCCGCCTAAGCTGGGGAACACTACCCCTTAACTAGGTCGTCCAAAAAAAATCCGCTGCACAAATGGCCATCATGTGCATCTTGGAGAATAGCACGGATGCGCTTCACACCGCAAGCGGGCATGCGTGCCACATGACCGAAATGAGAGAAAGAAAGAGACGTGGTCCACCGTCGCTGAATGAAGGACATGGGCGGATTGACCATCTGGCAATTCTGGCAAATGCCAGAGGGGCCGGGCCTTTTTTAATGTGGGCCGGTGAGATTTTTTCAACATATAGAGGTTACGCAGACGCAGTAGTAAACTAGTCACCTGGAGCACCGAGAGTTTTCGCAGTGGGCCCCATGGCAATGTGGGCTGGTTTGCTTTAATGCACGTAAGTTATAGAGTAATGACAATAACGATTACAACACTGTGTTTATTATTTGGACCCACTTGTAACTCGCTGCTGTCATTGCTGCCTCCTTCAAAACAAACAGTCGCTTAGTGCAGCAATCTAACAGCGCAGATCAGTGTCAAAATGCTGACAAATTAAAATTAAAGTTTCTGTTCACAGAAGCCACAGTAATAACTATCTCCCAGCCAATCGAATTACACGACTGAGCAAGAATTTTAAGTTTTAAGAAGTCGGGTACACTCTAAAAACAAACGGTGCTATATAGCACCAAAAGTGGTTCTTTGCTCGTAATCATAGAAGAACCGTTTTTAGTGCCATATAGCACCGGTGAAGAACCGGTGAAGCACCTGTGTAGAACCATATAGTGCTATGTAGAACCAAATGTGGTGCTATATGGCCCCTATATGGTTCTACACAGGTGCTTCACCGGTTCTTCACCGGTGCTATATGGCACTTAAAACGGTTCTTCTATGGTTACGATTCAAATCAACAGTTTTGGTGCTATATAGCACCGTTTGTTTTTTTAGAGTGTATATATTTATGGTTATATATTTTATGCTGATGTATGGTATTATTAAAGTGTTAAAAAGAATAAATAACATTAACAATGTATACCGAATTAAACAAAAAAACGTGACCACAGAGCCTTGATACAAACCGAACTGAGGATTTTGTGAAGTGTTCCATCCCTAGTAGGAAGTATCCACGTGTGAAACAGCTAAAGAAGAAGCAGTTTGGTCAACTATGTTCCTCACAGTGACACTGTCAGTTTATATCTCTGCAATAACTTTTTGTAGCCTTCCCCTAAACCATAATGTTAAACAATCTTTGGCAGAAATGAACAACCTGAGTTTGTGATCTAAGAAGAGAAGAAGACGCTGCTGTGCTAAGTGCTGCACTTTGCTAAAAGGCATCGCTGAGGCACAACGTAATGTAGCGTCTGGTCACGCTACACAGCTACTTGCTGGATAAACTATTTAACTACTGTTAAAGCTACACTGTTTTAACTCTTTCCCCACCATTGAAGAGTTATGTGAGATCAGAAAGTCTAAAAAATAAATCAAAGGGCACCTACATCATCACAGATTGTTTGGGAGCTTAAAAAAATCTTCTGCTCTCATTAAAAGCCAGCCAACTTCATCATATTCAATTGTCAGACACTACTGGTACAAAACCTGGATTAACATTGCAAATATATTTTTAAATATATATTTGCAAATAAATATATACAGGCTTTTTTGTTACAGGCAAAGGTGCCAATAATTCTGAGCATGACTGTGTCTTGTAAAAAAAACATGGTTTTACTACAGTAAAAGTATAGCAACCATGTTTTTGGCTGATTGCAATTTGTATAACCATATTTTTATTAGAAATATCATGATTAAACTGGTTCCTGTAATGAGATGATGGTAAATTTGAGGTTACAGTGGTTTTACTACAAATACTACAGTAAAATACAAACTCACATATATTTAGCATGAAATTAAATGTTAAAAATAAGCTCTGAAGTGGAAAAATAAGCTTTTAACTGCACATTGCTCCTCTGCTCCGGCAAGCAGACACAGCTGTGAGCGAGCGATGACGTGACAGAGACAGGTATATCATACAAAGTTGCTTTTATTGCTGCCAGGTTACTTCCAAGTTCACATTTTTGTGTAATCAGACAAGATAATAAAGTATATTTGGGGTGGTGTCCGTGTGCAGGGCTCAGAGGTCAGATTTCAGCCTGAATCTTGATGATTGGAAATGTTTTGTTCTCCAGTAATGATTATCATGTCTGCAATTTTCAGTTTCAAATCTTTTAATTTCACTTATCATTTAAAAGTAAATATTCCAAGCATTATGTAGACCCGGTCTATTCAAATCTTACCCTGGAGGTCCGAGCACTACAGAGTTAAGCTCCAACCCTAATCAAACTTAACCACCTGTGATTTTCTAGTGATCATGAAGACCTTGATTAGCTTGCTCAGGTGTGTTTCATCAGGGTTGGAGCTAAACTATGCAGTGCTCTGGCCCTTCAGGGTAAGATTTGAATAGCCCTGACCATTGACAAGTATTTGCTAAGCCAGGGTTCCCCAAATCTTATCCTGGAGGGCTGCAGCACTGCAGAGTTTAGCTTCAACCCTGATGAAACACACCTGAGCAATCTAATCAAGATCTTCATGATCACTAGAAAATCACAGGCGGATAAGTTTGATTAGGGTTGGAGCTAAACTCTGTAGTGCTCCGGCCCTCCAGGGTAAGATTTGGGGAACCCTGTGCTAAGTTATAGTTAATTTAGTGACGCGTTTCAGAATAGACTTGTATCATGTTTGTTTACTTTATATTGCCAAAAGCACAACATTTTGTTTATATTGCACCAAAAATAATCGACAGCGTATTTTGAGTCTCTCTTGCACTGATAAGCAAAAAACGTGTCCGCGTACTACGCTGACCGCAAGCGCTACGAGTGGTCTGCTAGAACCCCTTCCGTCATTTAAAAAAACCTGCGTCCACTTATCCTCCAGTGTTCCCCCTACCAAGTCAAGTACATTTTTATTTGATTTTCTTTATAGCGCCAGATTACAATTTGTTATTTTATTAAACAAACAAAATAACCCTTGGCCTTGAGTATTATGTTATTAATCTTATTTCCACAATGGAATGTCTTTTCTGTCTGTGTTTGCACGTTTACAATTATCCCAATGAGTGCGCACGAGCGCACACACACACAAACACTTGCGTCACTTACAGATGACCACAAGCGGACAGAGAGCGCACGGCGGGAAATATGTTGCATCAAACCGAGGAAAACCAGACAAAATTATCTGCGTTTTTTAAACGCTCACAGGGAACTGGAGATGGCAACACTCGCTCTACTGCGAGTAGCAGCCGGAGTAGTTCTCCTGCTCGAAGTGCTGCCCCTGACAAGCATCAAATGTCCAGTCATCACCGGATGACAAGTTTTGACCCAGCTTGGCTGTCTGAGGGGAAATACTCCCCTTGGCTGTACAAAAACGATCTTGGTAAATACTTACATAAATAAATGTGACAGCAGGGTTATGACATGACGTACCAATTAGGTACAGCCTAACTTATTCATAATATATTGTGGTAATTATATGACAGGTAACTGAAACCTGTAATTTCATTAACAAGTTTATATTAATGAATCACATCCCGCTCACTATTTACATATTTGTGTTCAAAATGTTTTAGTCAGGACATTGTAAATCTGCTAAAATAAATAAGACAAAGGATATTTAATACGGATTACTTTCACCAATAAATGCATCATAGAAAAAAAATCTCACAAAAAAGCTAATATATTTTAAAGCCCAATTTGTTTAGCTAACATTACCGAACAATGAATGAGCAATATATTTGTAGGTATTTATAAATCTTTTTTTTTTTGTTAGTTAAAAAATAAAACTATTTAAGCTTTTTAGGCTGTGGTCCATTAATATTAACAAATACTATATACAGGTTATTTGCAAAAGTTAATTTAAAAATATTTAAAAACGTTTTTTTTTTTTTCAGAGATATCTTGTTAACATTTTTTAACTTTTACAATGCATTACCATCCCAGACAATCAATTTATGTGACAGATAGATAGACAGACAGACAGACAGACAGACAGACAGACAGACAGACAGAAAGACAGATAGATAGGAAATTATTTAAGATTTCTTTTTGGTTGTAGGAATGTTCTGTAGAATATGTAGACAGCATAAACAAGCAGTTGTGAGAGGAAATCAGACCCGCCCATTTATAGAGTGTTGGGGGAAAGTTACTTTTAAAAGTAAAGCATTACAATATTAAGTTACTCCCCAAAAAAGTAACTAATTGCATTACTTAGTTACTTTTCATGGAAAGTAATGCTTACGTTACTTTTGCGTTACTTTTTCTTACTTGGCTGAGGCTTGATATCTTTCAGGCCTTGCAGGTGTTTTTTATGATCGCAAAAATGTCCAGCTCTGGCCTGCCATCTCCGTTTCTGACTCAAACTGTTCCCGCTCAGGCGTAATTCTATGTAAATATGTTCAGTTTAATTCAGTACATTATTTTATTTTTACACTTAATTAATTAAACTGAAAAGTACCTCGGATTACTTGTTTAAAAAAGTAACTCAAATATTAATGTGTGCATTTATAAAGTAATGCGTTACTTTACTCGTTACTTCAGAAAAGTAATATTTTTATGTAATGCGCGTTACTTGTAATGCGTTACCCCCAACACTGTTTATAGAGTCTCCCTGCCAGTCCTACAGAAAGGACAAACTTGACAAGCATATGGCATCCGAGCATCACAGAACAGTCTGTCAGTGCCAGTCAAGTTTGATAGCAGGTAATTTTATTTTATTATGATTCAATGAATAATATGTTTGATTCTTTATTTCAAATGATGTATTTAATTTCAGGCAACACTGTCCTTGCATCATTTGAGCCCACAGTTGTCCTGGAACATGAAGCTGTGGTGGGGGCGTTCAAGTGCTTGTACTGGGCTGGCTAATAAAGCATGAAATAGCCCACCACACCAACTATCCAGCCTTGCTACAACTAGCTAATCTTTTGGGCTGTACCTCTTTAACAAGCTTAATGTAAGCTTCTTTTGTAAATGTTTACCATATTTCTAATTTGTCTTAGGTGATCCCTATATTGACAAGTAATGGAAAGTTTCTTGCATAAAATGAGTTAAAGAATTCCTAGTGCAATTTTCTGTCTTTTCAATTTTTTAGATTGACAAAAGCACTAACTACAGATCTCACAGAATAATTGATGAAATGCTTGCAATTCTAGCAACTGTAATTGAAAAGCCAATATTGAGGGATATTTCTCAGTCACGAGCCATAGGCTTGGAGATTAATGAGACCACAGATGTAACTTTTTTTCTGTCATTGACTAGCAAGTAAAGGACACACGGTGGCTCTCCCAACATCCACAATAGGCTGCAAGGAGACCATTTTGCAGCATGCATGCGGATCTCAATAAATGGGCCAGATGTTTCTGAGTTCCCATATCAAGAGGCTCTGAAAATGTTCTTCCAGAAGCCCAGAAAGATACACTTAGGTTGAGAAATATTCCATACTGATACATACAGTGACAAACTGTCTGTATATTCAACATAACTAGCTACTATAATAGTAGCATTGCAGTGGTTAAAGCAGACTAAGCCAAATAGGATGCCGACTGTAATCTGCTCAGATTCTGCATCAGCACTAGGGATGGGACGGTATGAAAATTTCATATCATATGGATTATAGTGACCAAAGTAATCACGGTTATCAATATTATCATGGTTTTGTTCAAATGAAATGGAAATGTTCAAAAAGAACTGATACACACTGAAACATTAAAAACTTTTTATTTTTGAAAATTTCCCTGAAATTATAGCTTTCAAAATCACGGTAATCAAACACAGTTGTATTGATGATTAAATTTTAAATGATGATACTAACCGTCAGGACTTATTACCGTGGTTAATCATGACACTGGTAATCGTCCCATCCCTCAGCACTTAAAAGTATATTGTCGACAAAAACTGACAGAGAAGACCTGCTAGTAGAAATGTATACATTATTATGTAGGCTGAACACAGAGGATATAATTGTATCCTTTTTTTGGATACTAGGCTTGTTGCGATAGTCGGTATAACCGGTGATACCGGGGGTTCAGCCTCTCACTCTCATTTTCAGTCTTTATCTTTTACAATAAGTTACTGGCAACCAGCTGCATAATTACAGCAAATTTTTTACAGTGAAGGTGTATGATTTCTAGACTAAGGATGGGTCAAACAGGGTTAAATTCAACACTGACATTTAGTGGGAAGCATGGAAATGGTATGTGTGATGAATGTGGTGTTGTTGAAACAGTGGAACATGTGCTTTTTAAGTGTAGTTAATATGAAGAACAGCGTAGTGTTATTTTTTTAGTAATATAAAGAACAGGCCAGTGAGCACCATGGACCTATTTGGAAAGGGATGAGGAGCTCAAAGTGGACGCTGGAGGATCTGAAACCCGCAGCGTCAGCTGAAGCTTGGGCTCTGATCCTCTGGGATGTTAAAGGGTTTACGTAAAGGGTTATTAATAAGGGTTTTTTTTCTGCAATTCAGATCCATTACTCATGTGCGCAAGGTACACAGTAGGTGGCAGTAATACTCCTAAGGAATGAACGGCCATTAAACGGAAAGAAGAAGAAGACATGTTTTGCTTAGCTTAGCTCAAAGTTTGCTGGAGAGTGGAGTTGCTATTTTGCTTCTATCAAATCTGACCCCATGTTTTTATCTTTGTAACTCGGCCGATAAGGCTAATCGTTACACAGTATTTATCATAATGTTTGTTGTTTTTGATGACAGGCACAGTGGGGAGCATGCATGAAACACCTAATGCCAAGGCAGTGAGATGCTTCAGCATGTTTAATCATGACTCTTGGCCAGCTGAGAAATGTCTATGGAGCCAAGTCAATCTCTTAAAAACTAGCCTTGATCATGTTATGTAAGCCACAAATGCTAATCATCTCTCGATTTAATAATAGGAATGGATGTGACCAAGATTGAGCTAAAGAGGAGTTTCAGGCACTGAAAACAATGATCACAGTCTCTTTCGTAGATAAGGACTACTTAGAACTCTGGGACATCATGTTGTCGAAGGAACCATACTGTTCTTCTGACTACAAAGTAGTTACACAATTTTTAGATTATTCACACTTATGCTTTTACTTAAATTAATGTTCTTAAAACCATCCTATCTGTTTTATTTTTTAGAACACCCTTTAATTAGTTCATTATGTTGGCGCTCCCTGTGTCTTCTGCTGCGTGTGAGAGGGGCTTCTCAGCACAAAAGCGGATCAAGTCTGACGTGAGGTCATGTCTCAAACCAGACAAAGTTGAGGACCTCATCAGAATAAGAATATAAGGCCCAGAACTGGAAGACTTTGATGCCAGGGAAAGTGTTGAGTAGTGGCTGATAAAGGGAAAGAGGCCAAGAAGGCCAAATTACAAGTCCTGGCCAAATGATATCTTCAGAGTGAAGGGAGATTACAGCCAGTGCCACCCCTCTCAAATGTTAGTCTGGAGCACTGGGATATGTTCAAGAAGCTTTATGTATTTTACTTGAAATGTATTGTAAGGGGTTAGTTTGTACTTACATTATTACTTTTTAAATTCAACCCTCCCTGAATAAGTAACTATAATTTTTTTACTAACGGCTAATCATTATTAAAAACGATTTAGTAGAACGTTGCTTACTTACAATAAAGTTAATGTTACTCAATTTTTATAAGTAATTATGAGAAATATTAGGTAGACCTCACATGCAGCCTCAGGGAGAGATCTGCTTGCAGCAAGAGGCGGTGCCACGTGTTCTATAACAACCCTTAGGTGCACAGAAGATGCGCATGGCTATTAATCGGCCTTATTCGCAGCAAAATCGGCCACAACTGCTTTTTTTAAATATGCCAAAAATCTGCCAAATTATTGGCCTGGATTTTAAATCTGTCAACCTATACATGTAACCAATTATATCAATACAGTTGAAGGTGTAGATCATTAGTTAAAGTTATAAATATTTGGATGCCTAATAAACAAACTCAGGGTTACAGGATTAATTTCAATTTGACAAAACCATGCCAATGTGATCAGGCCTTGTTGGTACAAGCTATTTTCATGGTACCTAAAACTCAGGATTGCACAACCCAAACCTAATATACCTGGATAACCAACAAAACCGGCTTCATGGTATAGGCCCCTGGTGCTGAAATAATCAGAGCACAGCTGCTTCAGCTCTGCTTCTGTGCCGCTCATCTGTGCTTAAAGATTTGCAACAAACAGTTCACGTATGCATTGTGTGAAACAAATCTTAGCATTTATATATGTGTGTGTGATTGAGTAAAGGCAGAAACTAATTTTAATATACAAAGAAAGATCAGTGTATACTAAATGAGGCAAGGGTGTAGAGTTACATTGCGTCATTGGCAGGGGAAAGAGTTAAACAGCTTGCATGACGAGTTTTTATGGTAATCTGTTATTCTGCTGCAAAAAAATTATCAATTTTAAACTCTGTGTATCATTTGATAAAAATTCCTAATTTTGTAAACTTTTTTACAAATTTGTTTAAACTGTCTTTATATACCAATACATAAGTAAAATGTAAGTTCTCTGAAAAAGAGAGTATAAAAATCGAGTGTCTGTAAACCTCTCACCACTGTTTTAAACACAGCTCATTTATCCATTCACTCCACCCCCTCCCTTCTGGGGGGCCACGCCCCCAAAACACATGAATGCGCGACGCTGACCGGCTCTGCTGGGAGCGCGGTGCATGTAGTAACATCATGTCACAATCGCATGTAATAATACACCTTACTTTATCATTATGAATATAAACAAATAGGATGGCTTTTAGTACTCACTATTAAGCCAGTGTTTTGCATGGAAGAGTTTCCGTGATGAAAGCATTGTTGACTCTGATGAGGACTACACTCCGGAGACAATACCACTACCACATCGTCGACTCGAGGAAAAGCCACGCGATATTTACTCTCATTTGATTGCTTCGTTTATTCCTTTGTTTGCCTTGTTTGCCTTCACTGACTGGATATGCAGGCACTGTGAGTTCTGAATGCACTTTCTTTGCCATACTTTTGCTCTTCCTAGAGTGCCTTGTGCACGTTCAAATCAATCGGGTGTGCGCATGTGTGGGCAGATCCCGTAGCAACAGGGGTGGTGCCATTGTCGCGAGAGAGAGTGATAGTCGCGCAAGCCAATCATTTGTTTCGCCCCGAATGGAAAAATGAGCTGTGTTTAAATAGTCGTGAAAGGCCTAAAGACACTCGAGTTTTATAATCTCTTTTTCAGAGTACTTACTTTTTTAGAGAATTCCTGCCTATCCTGCCTTTAAGAGGTGATAAAAAGAGAACAAATTAAGAAAGGATAAAAAAAATTCCAGTTTTTTGTTTGTTTGTCTGTTCTTTCATTTGATATATTTGTATGTTTATATATTTATAGAAGAACATTTTCCTGGAAGCCATTTTGTGAATTTGTGAAAAAAAAAAATGCTGGCTGGTAACATTTTTAAAAAAGGCTGACGGGGAATGAGTTAAAAGCATGAAAAAAATGACTGTGACACGTATTACTTTACATATATCATTATAATGCGTATTTATGAATATCAGCTGACGTCACTCACATCTCAAACTTGTCTTCCGCCATTCTGAGTACCTGAAGAAGTCGCAAAAAAAACTAGAAGCTATGCCTTCAATGTGTTGTGAGCTTCAAAATCTCTATTTTTACAACACTAAGAAGGCTCGACACAACATGATACTTTGCTCGAAGTATCACCTGTGTCTATACACATGAACTCGAGCATTGAGAACATTGTTTGTGTACTAAAAAGAAGGTTTTGAACAACTAACTTTGGTTGTTTTGGTGTCCGCTCGCCGCCATTTTGCCAGTCAAGATGTATCGATCTCCGAATGCGACGTAAGGAGGGAGGAGAGTAAAGATGGATATCTCCTAAAGCATAGTTCCATATAAATGCACGGATAATTTGTTGTTTTGTGGTAAGTGAAAAACAATACTGACCTTCTAGTTGAAAAAGGAGCCTCATATGAGATTCATTCCGATGAGATTCAGATCGATTCTTTATGTCTGGCAGAGATGACGAGCGGACACCATAACAGCCAAAGTCAGTTGTTTAAAACCTTTCTTTTTAGAAAACTCTGTGTACACAAACAATGTTCTCAATTCTCGGGTTCATGTGTAGAAATCCAGGTGATACTTCGAGCAAAGTTTCATGTTGTGTTGTGCCTTCTTAGTGTTTTAAAAATAGTGGAGGTTTGGTAGCAGCAGACAGCGGCTGGAAGAACGCATCAGGGATCGAGTAGGCATCACACCCTAACCAAGATATATTTTTTTAAAGTAGCGTTTCTTTTCATGACAATCGAGGTGTGAAATGTTGTCTTACGTAGCCATTTCCTGTATCCGTAAGAATCATAGACAGTAAAAGATAAGAAATCCGTAAATTGTAGCAAGCTAGCTAATGCTTGTCAGTAGCCTACTGCTGGTACTCGGTAGGTACTCAAGATGGCGTCAGTAAGCTGAAAAAAAGGGCGGGTGACGTAAAAGGTCAAATGACTGATAATCACCTATAGCTGCATTTTAATTTATAAAATTCTTGGCTACAGGGAGATTTTAATGCTACGTTTAATTAAGATACACAATCATTTTACTGAAAACAACAAGCAAGACATAGCATAGTGTTTTGCTTATATAAATGTGCTTGAAATGAGCTTGTGTGATGTCATCCCCTGCACCTGATGTCAATCCATCATGAGCTAATTAAAACTGTGCACTTCAGTAATAGTACAAGTATTTTAGAAGCATGGGTGTTTGTTTTGGATGTTATTCTTTCACAGAGTTATTAAACCTTTTAAAACATTCTTTAATGTAAAATCTGGTAATCGTTATTAATAACCGACAATTATGCTTTTTATCATAATTGTGCAGCCGTAATCTGACCTGTATCTGATTTAGAACTGCATAGGAAAGTGGATCAAATCATAATCAAAAAGAGCAGATTGGTGCTGTTCTGACAGTCATCCACACTGAAACTGATCTGGGTCACATATGAGCAAAATTTTGACTGCAGTGTGACAGTAGACTTACTGTGCTGGATTAGTGGCTGAAGCGATGTTGGCAAACTTGTGACGGAGTTGCATGCAGTACACCGGAGGGATGACATGTATCTCTCTGCAAAATAAAAGAACAATTTCATGTATTACACAGTACAGTAGTACATAAATCATATCAAATACAGTTCAAATCACATAGACTGCTTAACCCTCTGAGGTCTTGGCTGATTTTGCATCCTTGAGCAGTTTTGACCTGCACTGACATCTGTGCTTTTTTCGCTTGCTTAAAAACATAATAATGGCAAAAGTCTCATAACACTGTGTTCAGCAAAAACTGGGCTACAATATTATGTGAGCAATATGTATGTAAATGGTTGTATTTTTAAAATAATTATTTTATGTGTGGTAAATTTTTATGTCACTAAAATAAGTCCACAAAACCCATACTAACCATGTTTTTATGAGACTTTTCAAAACAGGATTTAGTAGCAGAGGTGGAAAAAGTACTAAAATATTGTACTCAAGTAAAAGTAAAGTTACTTTAATAATATTCTACTTAAGTAAAAGTAAAGTTACTGGTCTAAAAATCTACTCAAGTAAAACTAAAAAGTAAATCATTTTAACTTTACTCAGAGTAAAAGTTACTTTTTTTTTACATTATATTAAATTTTACCGCATGCCTGTTGAATGCTTTATTCTGATTGGTTGTTCCACGGGTGTTGACTATTTTTCTGTAAAATGAAGCCTAAGCTGTTAAATGTCTTAAAATAACCACCAGGGGGTATTCCAGAAAGCTGGTTATGTGACATACTCGGGTATCTTTTAATTTGTACATTTCTTTATGTATTCTCCATGTGCGCACATTAATTCTTGGTAACCAGTAGGAGGTTGACTGAACTTACTCTTGTCACGTGTTTTGAAACTGACATGAGCATGGTAAACAGATTTTTGTTTAATCAACCAAAAGTACAGGGTTTCGCTGATGGTCAGTTAACCCCGCTTTTGGAAAAAAACCCAGAGCAATGTTTGTGGTAACCATCAGTGGCGGCCGGTGACTTCTTTTTTGAGGGCGCTCGATGCGAAGTTCGTCACAAGTCCGTCATGTGTGTGGTTCCTTATTTCAAAATATGTGTTCTGCATGTTGAGAGATCCGACGTGTCTTGTCAAAATAAGTGCCTGCTGCAGATGCATCTAAAGGGTTTATGATAAAAGAACCAGTTTATCGCATAATCTCATGCGTAATCAGAGTTTAGTGTTAAGGGAGTGTCTTGCGTGTATTTTGTGAACATGAGCATCTCTTTTATCATTAACGGTTTTGACGCGTGTGCAGCAGGCACTTATTTTGACAAAACAAATGATGCACACAGGATCTCTCAACACGCAGAACACATATTTTGAAAAAAGGAACCACACACTCTGAACACTTATTTTGAATTAGCACCCCTCAGATGAGCAGTCACGAGCCGCCACTGGTGGTAACCCTAGTATAAGAGGAACAATTGACTCCAGTCCTTTGACCGTTCAATTAGGTGTGCATTCACGTCATGCCACATTACCACCTTGGACCAAAACATTTTACAACTGATTGCTGTCCAAAAAGTTCAGCGACGACGTCCCAAGGATGACAGCAGCAATGACAGTGTTCTTAATATGACAAAGTAAGTGTTTTGATTAATGCCATTAATGTTTATTTGTTTAATCAGTGTATAACCACTAGTCAACAAAATGAATATAACATGATAAAGATGAATGCACATTTGGAAATTCAATTTAAGGGAAATGTCATTTTGGACATTCTGTGGTCTAATGTGATATTGTTGTTCATGTTCTTGTTCATGGTGACATTTTATTGATGTTATAATTGATTTATAGCATTAAGAAGATGACCTGTTGAACTCATTTTGGGAGTGATGACTGAATGTATTTTTGGTCCAGTGCCTGTATATATGGTATTAGTATCGACCAAGTTCAGAAGCTGTCATATGTCAGTCAACTTACTTTGTTACTTAAAAATTAACTTATATATTGATTTAATAGATTTATAGCATTTTAAAAAAGATTTTAAAATAAACAGTTTTAACAATAAATCTATATAAATTGTTATTATAACCTAAAGATGCTATGTAAAAGTTTGTAACAGAAAATAGTGGTTTTCATCTCCTCACTTTCTTGGTATAGAAAACACATTTTTACCAAAATTAGTCAAAATGGATTTATTGCGTTTTGAAACCAAACTCTTCATTTATTGTTAAATATCCCCTGGGTTTTTTCTTCCTTTGATTTTACCCATTTGTTGCTACTTTAATTGTAATAATAAGCACATTGTGATCCTCTTTATATGTATGCAATGTTTTTGTTCTATAATAACAAAAACAAAACCCCGGAAGGATACAGCATTGTCAGGAACTATGTTTACATAATGTAAAAGCTAGAGGTAGACGTTACCTACTCTATCAAAAATTTACATGGGAAGAATTACATAGACAGTTTCTGCTGCCCCTCTCAGCTCGATCATTACATACAGTACTGTACAGTAGCCGTACGACATTTAACCATGATTTTACCACATTTATTAAAGTTTACTTACTGTAGTAAAACCATGGTTACCACAAAATAACCACATGGTTTTGACAACCATAGTTTTCAGACACCACAGTTACATCATGGTTTCAACCATCTATGGTTTTTCTAATAATCACTAAAAAACATGGTTACTACTACATTTAAAAAACATGGTTAATTTTCGTGCAACCGAGCCGTGAGATCAATTTCCAAACATAATCATCTCACTTTACAACTTAAAATAGTTTAGAAAATGTTAAGACACATTTACGAGTTTACAGTTAAGATTTAATTAAGTTTAGTTGCATATTTTCAAGTTGATCGATATTTTGCGCCTGCCATTGCCCCAAAGTTAAAACTAAGTTAAGAATAACTTTATCTCTCACCTCGTGGTCGTATTTATTTTGTCGTAGAAAACAGCTATTGTAAATATCAGCACAATAACTGCCAGCAGTGCGAAGATCCGTTTCATAAACCTGTCCATCTGAAACTTTGGCTAAAGTGTGGGTGGAAATTCCCTAACAAGTAACGTTAACAAGATAACTAGGTTTCAATGATGTTTGAGGAGATTTGGTCAGATGCGTCAGGGACATAGGGGAGGAGCGAGATGCCAGGCTGCATACGTCATCAAGCCTGGTTTAGTTAAGTTAACTGAGCATTACATCCGCAAATCATAAGCATATTACAACAATTTACGACTAACTAAGACTAATAGTCAACTTTATAATTGTTTATATTCTGAAATAAGACAGGCTTTGATGACGTATGCAGCCTACATGATATGCGACCTCCGGAGGCTGCAGCCAAAGGTTTAATTAATGGTAATTTCATCCCGCGTTTTATTGACTTCACAGCGTGGCCAAGCAGCAGGAATAAAAACTAAAAAAGTACAATAAAGTTAATGTTAGCATTCCTCATCTTCCTTCAGTTCTTCGACGAATGAAGACGAAAAAATAAGAAAAACTCCCGAAAGCACTCTGAACCTCACGCTTCTCTCTTGTCCTGTTATCTCTTTAAACACGAGTCCAACACTGCACCCTAGTGCCCAGGGTAGGGTTGCACCAGTCGTTCGTAAGTTCTTACTTAAACTGGGACGTAAAGTCCAAACTAGGCTTAGTAACTACTAGCTAGTTTATAACTAACTCTTTACTTAATTCGGTTGTGTAATGAGTATCTATTGTGATGAGTACTGATTGATGCCTGCAGGTGGCAGTAATGTAATATAAGATGACGTGCATTCCCTAGAGGGAGAGTTGTAATGGAGACATGCATTGTGTGCTGGACTAAATAAAGACGCCAGTACCAGATAGTGGTGGGCAGAGCGAGGCTTCGTGAAACACTGAAACAGTTGAATCAATTGTGCCGTATGTTTCGAGGCTTCGAAACATCAATCCGAAACCGCCTCCACAGTGACACCTAGCGGTCGTTTGCATGTCTTTACATGAAGCAGCCTTGACAAGATTTTAGACGAGCCCTGACAAATTGTATCCCACATGTTGTTTGATTGACACACAAGTGATAGAATGGGAGAGTGGATAGTGCTCTCGACTCTCATTCGTAGATCTTAGGATCGAACCTGGGAAATGTATGTGCTACGTCATCATAATAAAATAGTTTTGTTGTTGTTTTAACATCTGTTTGACAACTACATGAGCTTTTAGGCTCACAATTGTCGATAACTAGGCTATTCGGGTCTATTTAATGAAAAAAAAAAAAAATAGAGATATACCAAATAAATAATATTGACAACTACATGAGCTTTTAGGCTCACAATTGTCGATAACTAGGCTATTCGGGTCTATTTAATGAAAAAAAAATAAAATAGAGATATACCAAATAAATAATAAGAGATTCATAAAATATACCAAGCCATAATATGCCACATTGTTTACATATAAAGATCTTTATTCAAATATATAAATTGTTCTGTGTTGATAAACTCAACCAGCTACTTTTTTACATATAATTTCTCCAGCCTTTGAAAACATTCTCACACAAGGGACACTTGCTGGCATGCATTTTTTGTAAGTAGCCTAAGTGTTACATACCTTATGAGGAAAAATTACTTATTTTCAGTAATTTATAGTATTTGATCTAGCCAAAAACGCATCTATGAGGTATTGTCAGTTTTGTTTCCTACCCTGTCAGTTTAAGATTCGAAGCAGTTTCGACAGGTACGCCACCTTTCGAAATACTTGTGAAATGCACCGCTTGGTGTTTCGAATCACTTCATCACGTGACATGGGAGTTTCGTATCACATTTCGGAGCAGTGTTTCGAAACATTTACGCTTCGGGATCTCGACACAGTGTCGAAACGTCAGTTTCGCGGGAGCCATCCCTAGTACCAGATATTCTGATTATCTTTATTTGTTGTCACTGAAACAATACATGGTACCAGGAGTGGGGTAAAAAAATCCCAATGGATTCCATTAAACCACCAGAATCGTTGAAGTTGTGTGGTAATGTTGATGCAAATTGGAGAACTTTCAAACAGCAGTTCGAGTTGTACATTGTTGCTATCGGACAAAAAGCGGCTGTGGATGAAAGGAAGGTTGCCCTGTTACTAACCATTGCTGGAGCTGATGCCGTGGAAGTCTATAACACCTTTAATTTTGATGAAGAGGCAGACAAGAAGAAATTGGATAAGGTACTGGAAAAATTTGATGCTCATTGTTTGTCAAGAAAGAACGAGACATATGAACGATATGTATTTAGAACACGTGTGCAACATGAAGGAGAGGCTTTTGATTACTTTCTGACCGATCTCAAGATAAAGGCAAAGACTTGTAACTTTAATGAACTGAGAGATTCAATGATTCGTGACCAAATTGTTTTTGGTATTTATGATAAGAAACTGAGAGAAAGATTATTACGAGAATCAGAACTCACCTTGGATTATGCTGTCAAATTGTGTCAGTCCAGTGAAGTAGCGAGACAGCAAGTGAAGCAGTTTGATGGCACTAATGCAGCCGCTATGTCCTTTCAGAGTGTAGAAGTTGACGCCATTTCATTCAGAGATAAGAGAAGAGGTAACACAAGAGGTTTCAGAGATACTGATAATGAAACATTCTCATGCAAGCGCTGTGGGACCAAACATAAGTTCAGACAGTGCCCAGCTTTCGGAAAAAAATGTTCCAAGTGCAATGGCCCTAACCATTTTGCAAAAATGTGTTTTTCCAAAGATGTGAAGAGGGAAAATAAAGTGCATTTAGTGGAGGAGGCATATGACAGTGATTTAAGTGACTCATTTTATGTGAACATGGTTTCTGAAGAGAAAGTAAATCAGGATGCTGAACCGTGTGTATCAAGTGATGATTCAGTCAAGTCTTCAATGTGGATTGTTCCTCTTGTGGCTAATGGGACCGTAGTACCCTTTAAATTAGATACTGCGCAAAAGTTAATCTAATTAACATCAGAGATGTGAAAGCATTGAAAGAAAAACCTCTAATCAAAAAATGTACAGTTCCCCTCAAAGCCTATAATGGACAACCAATTGAAACGAGAGGAGTATGCAGATTAAAAATACAAGTAAAAGGAAAGATGAAAAGTTTGATGTTTGTTGTCGTTCCCAATGGTCATGAATCTCTTCTAGGGGATAAAGCGTGTGAAGACCTTCATTTGGTTAAAAGAGTATATCAGGTCAACAAGAAAACCGTAGTCTGTGACAATGTAATGGATATAGTCAAACAATTTTCTGATGCTTTTGAAGGTCAAGGTACATTACCATTTACCTATAAAATACAGTTGAAAGATGATGCTTCTCCAGTCATTCATGCTCCTCGGCGGGTTCCTGCCCCTCTTCGTGAAGCTTTGAAACAGGAATTGGATCGCATGACTCAACTGGGAGTTATCCAACGGATTGAACAACCTACAGATTGGGTAAATTCTATAACTTGTGTGAAGAAGCCCAATGGTGATTTAAGAGTGTGTTTAGATCCTAAAGACCTAAATGATAACATCAAACGAGAACATTACCAGATACCCACCCGTGAAGAGATAATTAGTGACATGTCAGGAGCTCAGTTTTTTAGCAAATTAGATGCCTCTCAAGGATTCTGGCAGATCCGGTTGGATTCTGAGAGTAGCCAGTATTGTACATTTAATACTCCCTTTGGAAGATATTGTTTTCTCCGTCTTCCTTTTGGCATCAAATCAGCTCCAGAGATTTTTCATCGAGCCATGGAAACCCTTATTGAAGGTCTAGAGGGTGTTCGAGTATACATTGATGATATTGTGGTGTGGGGGTCCACCCTTCAACAACATAATCAGCGACTAGTAAAAGTTATGGAAAGAATTCGAGCACATGATTTGAAGCTCAATCAGAAAAAGTGTCAATTTGGAGTCACAGAGATCACGTTCTTAGGTGACAAGTTATCTGCAAAAGGTGTGGAGCCACATCCAGCAAAAGTGCAAGCCCTCCTTGATATGCCTCCACCTACTGATAAGAAGGGAATTCTGCGTGCTTTGGGAATGGTGAACTTCCTGGGAAAATTTCTGCCAAATCTTTCAGCCAAAACTACCCATATGAGAAAGTTGTTACAAAATGATCAGGAGTTTGTCTGGACTTCAGTACATGATCAAGAATGGAAGCAGTTAAAGGAGACTCTTACTACTGAACCTGTTCTTGTTTTTTTTGATCACACAAGACCAACTAAGATCTCCACAGACGCCTCTCAGGATGGATTGGGAGCGGTGCTTCTTCAGGCCTTTGAGGATTCCTGGAGACCTGTGGCCTATGCTTCTCGATCTATGACAGAGACTGAAAGACGATATTCACAAATAGAGAAGGAGACCTTGGGTTTAGTATTTGGCTGTGAAAAGTTTCATGGATATGTATATGGATTACCTACTTTTACAGTAGAGACGGATCATAAAGTTAAAAAAAGACGTTAAAGCATATGTTATTGAACTCAAAACATTACACTTTTAATTGAAAATATATATCCCACACATGGAAGAGAAAATAAACAGGAAGAAATTTTAAATCTTATTTTAATTGATGGATACACAGAAAATTAAACAGTTCTTGAAAAGTCGTTGACGAATTTGCGGCTCTTCATAATTAATACGAGCTCATCGATGTTATATAATCTGGATGACATCTTATTCCAAAGGTTATTCATGGACAGGGGCTTCCGTAAATATTTAGTTACAACGTATTGTGACGTTTAAACTAAGTTTAATGGTGCAACGCAAAAACATTTAGTAGTGCGTAAGTTGTAACTTAGTGCCTATTTACGTCGTAACTAAGCTACGTTGTAACTTACGCACAGCTGGTGCAACCGGCCCCTGAGCACTGAGATGGGTATAGAGACAGAGCGCCGCGCGTCATAACCTGAAAACCACGCCCACCGGGGGGAAAACAATCCAACCGTCTCCATTGACTTTGTATTGCGAGAGGCTGCCTCCTTGTCATTTCTGCTTATAACAAAAAACAGAATAATGCCTAAAAACTGCTGTGTGACAGTATGTACAGCTAACAAGCCAAAGATCCCAGAAATAAGTTTTTATAAGCTATTGAGCCGTAAAACCCAGCTTTTAAGAAAGTTGTTACAAAATGATCAGGAGTTTGTCTGGACTTCAGTACATGATCAAGAATGGAAGCAGTTAAAGGAGACTCTTACTACTGAACCTGTTCTTGTTTTTTTTGATCACACAAGACCAACTAAGATCTCCACAGACGCCTCTCAGGATGGATTGGGAGCGGTGCTTCTTCAGGCCTTTGAGGATTCCTGGAGACCTGTGGCCTATGCTTCTCGATCTATGACAGAGACTGAAAGACGATATTCACAAATAGAGAAGGAGACCTTGGGTTTAGTATTTGGCTGTGAAAAGTTTCATGGATATGTATATGGATTACCTACTTTTACAGTAGAGACGGATCATAAACCATTAATCTCTATCATTCAAAAGAACTTAAATGATATGTCACCTCGAATTCAACGCATGATTATGAAATTACAAAGATATGATCTGAATCTAGTTTATACACCTGGAAAGTATATCATTGTGGCTGATGCACTGTCTCGAGCACCAGTAGCTTCGGAGACCAGCAAAATGGACGAAATTGAGAGACATGTGAGTATGGTGTATTCAGCTTTACCAGTTTCAGATGAGATGCTAAAGCTTATCGCAGAGGAAACCGCAAAGGATACCGAACTACAGAGGGTTATTGCATACCTTCAACATGGATGGATCAAAGGCAAGTGTCCACAGTACTTTCCTTTAAGGGCAGAATTGAGTGTGGTTGAGGGCATGCTGTTGAGAAAAAACAGAATTGTCATTCCAGTATCAATGCGTCAAGACATGCTTCGTCGAATTCACGAAGGACATCTTGGTATTGAAAAATGCAAGCGAAGAGCTAGACAAGCTGTTTTTTGGCCTGGAATTAATGTGCACATTGAGAAATACCTCAGTCAGTGTGATGTCTGTTTAAATCATCATTATAAACAGGCTAAAGAACCTATGATGATAGCTGCTCATCCTACTGAACCGTGGGAAAAAGTAGGAACTGATCTTTTCCAGTTGAATGGTAAGGATTATTTGGTGGTTATCGATTATTATTCCAATTATCCTGAAGTTGAACAGCTTCATCACACAACATCAAATTACGTGATTCAATGCATGAAAAGCATCTTTGCAAGGCATGGAATTCCTCATATTGTGCAAAGTGACAATGGTCCTCAGTACACAAGTCGTGAATTCCAACTCTTTGCAGAGCAGTATGGCTTTAAACATACTACTTCAAGCCCTCTTTATCCAAAGGCAAATGGCAAAGCAGAAAAAGGGGTCCAAATTGTAAAAAGACTTTTGAAAAAAGCTGCAGCAACCAGTTCTGATGCAAATCTGTCTCTCTTGAGTTACCGTTCTTCTCCACTCAGTTGTGGATTATCTCCTGGTGAGTTGTTGATGAACCGAAAACTGCGTGACACACTACCAAAGTTATCCTTGAAAACCGAAAACAACAGTCTATCATTGAAAAAGATGCAACATTTTAAAGAGAAGCAGAAAGAATATTATGACAAGGGAGCTCGACATCTGAAATCTCTTTCTGAACGAGATACAGTTAGAATTGAGGAGCCCACTGGATGGAGAAAGAAAGCTACAGTCTTAAAAGAGGTAAATCCAAGATCATATCTGGTTCAAACAGAAGATGGACAAACATTGCGGAGAAATCGACAGAGCTTGCTTAAGACTCCAGAGAAATGTCCTCTTGTTGATGAGCCAACCCTGTCTGCAAAACTGCAGTCTTGTGAAATGCCTCTTGTTGATCTGCAACGTCATGAAATGCTATCTCCAGGTATGTTAAATTCTGCTGAACAAATTCCTGAACTCAAGTTATCTGTACCAAAGACTGACATGCCTCTATTACGGAGAACTAATCGAATTCGGAAAGTTCCTGTTCGAATGAATTTATGAAAATGAACTGATTGTAGATTTTTTACATATATTGATGAATTGATTGCTGATTTTTTACAGTTGAGCTGATGTGAATTATTAGTAATTGTGAATCTAATGTTAAAAAAAAAAAAAAAAAAAAAGGGGAAGATGTAATGAGTATCTATTGTGATGAGTACTGATTGATGCCTGCAGGTGGCAGTAATGTAATATAAGATGACGTGCATTCCCTAGAGGGAGAGTTGTAATGGAGACATGCATTGTGTGCTGGACTAAATAAAGACGCCAGTACCAGATATTCTGATTATCTTTATTTGTTGTCACTGAAACAATACAGGTTGCACCACTTGTTCTTAAGGCAGAACGTACCTAGTAGGTCGTAAGCTCTCCATAAAGTAATGCGTTGTCGCATAGAATGACGTTTATTTTCCTTAACCCAATCACAAGCCTTATAATGGGCAAGCAGGAAATAGTCTGAACAGTACGTAATTTCAAACTCATTCTTGTCTCGCCTAAACTGAAAGTTAAAAAAAGACGTTAAAGCATATGTTATTGAACTCAAAACATTACACTTTTAATTGAAAATATATATCCCACACATGGAAGAGAAAATAAACAGGAAGAAATTTTAAATCTTATTTTAATTGATGGATACACAGAAAATTAAACAGTTCTTGAAAAGTCGTTGACGAATTTGCGGCTCTTCATAATTAATACGAGCTCATCGATGTTATATAATCTGGATGACATCTTATTCCAAAGGTTATTCATGGACAGGGGCTTCCGTAAATATTTAGTTACAACGTATTGTGACGTTTAAACTAAGTTTAATGGTGCAACGCAAAAACATTTAGTAGTGCGTAAGTTGTAACTTAGTGCCTATTTACGTCGTAACTAAGCTACGTTGTAACTTACGCACAGCTGGTGCAACCGGCCCCTGAGCACTGAGATGGGTATAGAGACAGAGCGCCGCGCGTCATAACCTGAAAACCACGCCCACCGGGGGGAAAACAATCCAACCGTCTCCATTGACTTTGTATTGCGAGAGGCTGCCTCCTTGTCATTTCTGCTTATAACAAAAAACAGAATAATGGCTAAAAACTGCTGTGTGACAGTATGTACAGTTAACAAGCCAAAGATCCCAGAAATAAGTTTTTATAAGCTATTGAGCCGTAAAACCCAGCTTTTAAGGAGAAAAAGTCCCTAGTGGACGCAGTTTACTGCTATTAACTCAAGTCACTTTTACTCCTGTTTTATTCTTTTTAACATTTTAAACTGTTTTTTCTTTAATTGTTATTTTAAATTCTCATGTATCTTTGTCTTTATTGTGATCTTATCGTGTTAATCTTATTTTTACATTTTCTTTTTCTTTTTTATATATTGTTTTCTCATTTCTGTGTAAAGCACTTTGAATGACCTCTGTGTATGAAATGTGCTATACAAATAAACTTGCCTTGCCTTGCCTTGCCTAATATGAGTACTATGAAAAGTTGCCTGTTTCCATTTTTGTGTCTTTAAACGCTCGTTTTTGGGGTCGACAGCTTATAAAAACTTATTTACAGATTAAAATTAAAAACAGAATAATACATAAAAGCTGCTGTGTGACAAGGTGTACAGCTAAAAAGCCAAAAAACCCAGAAATACGTTTTTTTTTTTTAAGCTGTCGACCTCATAAAACGAGCGTTTAAAGAAACAAAAGTGGAAACAGGCAACTTTTCATAGTACTTCTATTAGTAGAACTGCGTCCACTAGGGGGAAACGTAGTCGGCGATCCACTTTATTCTCCTTAAAAGCTGGGTTTTACGGCTCGACAGCTTATAAAAACTTATTTCTATATCTCTATAGAGACAGAGCGCCGATATGCAAATTTGAAAACCACGCCCACCGGGGGGGGGAAACAATCCAACCTTCTCCATTGACTTTGTATTGCGAGAGGCTGCCTCCTTGTCATTTCTGGCTTATAACAAAAAACAGAATAATGCCTAAAAGCTGCTGTGTGACAATATGTACAGCTAACAAGCCAAAGAACCCAGAAATAAGTTTTTATAAGCTGTCGAGCCGTAAAACCCAGCTTTTAAGGAGAATAAAGTGGATCGCCGACTACGTTTCCCCCTAGTGGACGCAGTTCTACTAATAGAAGTACTATGAAAAGTTGCCTGTTTCCACTTTTGTTTCTTTAAACGCTCGTTTTATGAGGTCGACAGCTTAAAAAAAACGTATTTCTGGGTTTTTTGGCTTTTTAGCTGTACACTGTCTTGTTCTTCGTTATATTATAACGATGTTGCACTGGACGTGCAGTTTGAAATAAGGAGACGTACAGAGAGTACTGAATAAACTTGGAGCTTTTACTGATATACGTGCAGCAGTATTTACATGTGACATCCGACTGCCGCCAAGCGACCAGTCTCCTCACCACTTCCGTCTTGCCGTAAATCAGTGTCGTAAATATTCAGTTCTTACATGAATATTACATCCCCTTTCTTTTAATAAAAACAAAGAAAACATTATTCATATAAATTATATACAGCATACATACTCCAAACATTACTATAACATAAACACAGAGTTTGCTGCATTTCACGAAACATCTCAACATTTCTGACACTTCATGTATCACGTCATGCAACTGAATTGAACATTCAACATGTCTGAACACAATGTCTGCAATTTTTTTCTTTATACAGCTCATACCAGATCTTAGGTTCCTTTTCTCATAGGGGCAGCGATCCGCCTACACCCCAGACGAATCACAAATCACAAGTCAAGAATTGCTCTAGGTCGTACTGCTCGACCTGATCTGGTATGATATTGTATGGGCTGGGTTTCACTGTCACTTGAACGTTGTGTTGATACTTCAGGGCATACCTGAGGTATAGATGAAGCTTCGCTGTCTTGCTTTTCCTTTATGTTTGCAGAAACGGCAGCGTTCTCCACAGGCTCTGTGGAAGCTTTTGTGTGGAGGAGATGACGACGGTTTCTGCGATACATCCGACCGTCTGGGGTACAAACATGGTAGGATCTTTGAGAATTGGCAGGGTGGACAACAACAGCTGGCCTCCATAGGCCATGCTCCTGCATGCGAACAGACTGTCCAGTGTAAAGCTGTGATAGCGGACGAGTCGAACGATCATAGTACTTCTTCTGACGCCGCTGCTGTTCCACTCTTCTGGAGCGTGCCTCTGTGAAACTGACGGTTTTAGGCAGAAGCTGCTTGTTGGTGTTTGGCAGAATGGAACGCAGCCTGCGACTCATGAGGAGCTGGGCAGGCGATTTGAAGTTGTCGACAGGTGTGTTCCTATATTCCAGTAAACTAATATAGGGATCTCTTCGGTCCATCCTGGCTTTTGTCAGGATCGATTTTGCGATTTGCACAGTCTTCTCAGCCAAGCCATTACTCTGGGGGTAGTGGGGACTGGTGGTGGTGTGTGTGAAACCCCATGTCTTGGCAAAGTCCTCAAACTCCTTGCCTCGAAATTGTGGACCGTTGTCGGAGACGACTTTCTCTGGAATGCCGTGTCTCGCAAAAATGGCTTTGAGTTTGCTGATGACGGTAGCGGCTGTTGTGGTGTGAAGTTTGTCCAGTTCGAAAAAACGGCTATAATAGTCTACTGTAACCATGTATTCCTCGTTGTTCCAGGTAAGGAGGTCGGAGGCTATCACCTGCCATGGTCTGGTTGGTATCTCGTGGGAAATCATGGGCTCCTTGGTGTTTGAGCAACGTCGCTCCAGGCAAGTATCACATCTCTCAATCATGCGCTCTATCTGTTTGCACATTCCTGGCCAGAATAACACATCTCGTGCTCTTTGCTTTGATTTTTCTATGCCCATGTGACCGATGTGAATGCGTGTGAGCATGTCTTCTCTAAGTGAGGTGGGTATGACTATCTTCTCACCTTTAAGAATGATTCCATTTGTCAGTGACAGTTCATCTCGAAAATTCCAGAAGTCACTGATGTCTGCGGGGCATTTTCTCCTTTCCCCAGGCCATCCATCCAGAATCGCCTGTCTAAGCTGGACAAGCTGGCTGTCTGACTCAGTCTCAGCACAGATCTGTAGGAGCTTTTCATCACTGACAGGTAAGCTTTTGTAAACCATGTGAACTTGCATGTCCATTCCTTCGCTCAGGTTGTCGTGCTCTGTCTCGATGAACTTCCTGGAGAGAGTGTCCGCCACCGGAATCTCCTTTCCTGGCCGGTGTGTGATGGTGATATCGTATTTCTGGAGCTGTAAGATCATTCTTTGGAGTCGCGGCGGAGCTGCAGCTAGTGGTTTTTTCATCACTGATTCAAGTGGCTTGTGATCAGACTCCACTATGACATTTCGGCCATATACGTACTGATGAAAGCGCTTACAGCCGAATAAGACCGCATAGAGCTCCTTCTCTATTTGAGCATAGCTAACTTCACAGTCAGTCAGTGACCTTGACGCATAGCTGAGTGGCTTCCCGTCCTGCAGCAGAACTGCACCGAGACCGTATTTCGATGCGTCCACCTGAAGGTGCAGATCTTTCTGTGGGTCATAGTATGCAAGAACTGGTCCCGGTTCTGTAGTTATGAGATCTTTCATTTTTTTGAATGCTGCATCGTGCTGGGAATCCCATATGAACTCGCTGGACTGTTTGAGGAGCTGCCGAAGCGGTGCATTAATGTCCGATAAGCAGGGTGCAAACTTGGACAGGTAATTTACCATTCCCAGGACTGTTTCGAGTTCCGCTTTATTCTTTGGTGGCTCCATGTGCTTGATCGCTGAAACCTTTTCAGGGTCTGGCTTGACTCCTTCAGCAGATAAGCAGTGACCGAAGTAGCGAACTTCAGTAGCACTCACAATACTTTTCTCAGGGTTGAGCTTTACGCCTTTCTCGCGAGACCTTTGCAACATTGCGTGTAAATTGTCGTCATGTTCCTTTTGGGTTCGTCCGTAAACCAGAATATCATCGACGATCGCAACAACACCACTTAGACCTTCATATGTCTCGTCGATTTTGCGCTGAAATTCATCCTGAGCTGAAATTATGCCAAACGGAAGACGCCGAAATCTGTATCGTCCAAATACAGTGTTGAATGTCGTCAACTTGGAAGACTCCTCTGTAAGTTTTATTGCCCAGTACGGGCATCTAAAACACTGAAGTGTTTTGCACCAGTTAGCTTGGGCGTGATGTCTTCTATTGTTGGCAAGGGGTAGTGCGGACGTTTAATGGCTTTATTGAGGTCGCGGGGATCCAAGCATATTCTGAGTTTGCCGGTTCTCGGTTTTTCCACGACCACAAGTGCATTTACCCAGTCAGTGGGCTCTGTTACCTTGACGATGACTCCTTGTTTTTCCATATTTTGCAGCTCTTCTTTCAGGCGGCCACGTAGAGCCAGAGGTATCCTTCTCGGTGGATAAACGACTGGAGTTGCATCGGGTTTTAGGTGAATCGTGCACTCCCCTGGAAATAATCCAATGCCATCGAATACATCTGCATATTCCTCCATGATGGACTTTTCTTCTGTTGGTGCATTCACTGAGAGCACTAGCTTAATTAAGTCCAGGTCCAGACATGCTTTAAGACCTAACACAGGCGGTGCTTGCGTACTGACTATGTAAAAGTCCATCAGTGTTTCTCTGTCTTTGTATCTGCACGCTAACGTACATGTCCCTTTAACTGTGAGCATTTGACCACCATATCCAGTGAGGCGATGTTTTGAAGGTGTGAGCTTGCACTGGGCTTGCAGCTTATTAAATGTGTGTAGTGGAATAACATTTACCTGTGCTCCAGTGTCCAATTTGAAGCTAACTTCAGTTTTTCCATTTCCAAGCTGTATGTCTGCAAACGCTTGTTCCGTGTCACATGACTTTTTCAAAACTGCGTCCACGAAAAACTCTGATTGTGTGTCTTCCTCATCACACAAAGCCTCTTTGCCCACTGCATGAACGTTCCTTTTGTAAGCAGAGCGACACATTGAAGCACTGTGAGCCTGGTTGCCACAGTAACCACAAGTTTTTTCGCGTTCCGCAACGTCATTGCTGCTCCGATGCAAGGCTTTTACTGTTCGCTTATGTGACTCTTTCCGTGTGTTGACTGCGTGCACTACTTGATCGTGGGGGCTGTTTGCAAACGTTTTGAGCTGAGCTTGTGCAATTTCGTGTGATCTGGCTATATCCATGGCCTTGTCTAGCGTTAACTCAGAGCCGACGCTCAGCAGCTTCTCCCGCACTCGCGGAGAGTGAATGCCAAACACGATGCGATCTCTGACCATTTCCTCGCTGTCTGCATAAGCACAGTCTTTCACTAACAGCCTTAGCTCAGTCACATATTGCTCAAAAGTTTCTGTGGCTCCTTGAATTCGCTCATGAAATTTATATCTGGCGAAGATTATGTTCGTTTTGGGCATCACATACGCTTCGTACTTGTCGTAATATGTTTGCAGTACCTTTGCTTCCTCTGTTGTCAGCGTCCAGGTGTTGAAGATATCTCTTCCTTTCTCTCCTATCCACAGGAGCAAATAACTGCATTTTTCGTCTTCACCCCGTTTCTTTAACGGACCCGCGAACATGAGCTCTGCATGCTGTCTGAACTTACGCCATGCATCTGGTAAGTTAGACGATTCCCAATTCATGTGCGGCGATGGTACTCCTGCAAAATCCATTTTTTTTACTTTTCTTCTGACACCATGTCTTGTTCTTCGTTATATTATAACGATGTTGCACTGGACGTGCAGTTTGAAATAAGGAGACGTACAGAGAGTACTGAATAAACTTGGAGCTTTTACTGATATACGTGCAGCAGTATTTACATGTGACATCCGACTGCCGCCAAGCGACCAGTCTCCTCACCACTTCCGTCATGCCGTAAATCAGTGTCGTAAATATTCAGTTCTTACATGAATATTACATACACCTTGTCACACAGCAGCTTTTATGTATTATTCTGTTTTTAATTTTAATCTGTAAATAAGTTTTTATAAGCTGTCGACCCCAAAAACGAGCGTTTAAAGACACAAAAATGGAAACAGGCAACTTTTCATAGTAATACTATTAGTAGAACTGCGTCCAATAGGGGGAAACGTAGTCGGCGATCCACTTTATTCTCCTTAAAGACAGGGTTTTACGGCTCGACAGCTTATAAAAACTTATTTCTGGGTTCTTTGGCTTGTTAGCTGTACATATTGTCACACAGCAGTTTTTAGGCATTATTCTGTTTTTTTGTTATAAGCCAGAAATGACAAGGAGGCAGCCTCTCGCAATACAAAGTCAATGGAGACGGTTGGATTGTTTTCCCCCCCGGTGGGCGTGGTTTTCAGGTTATGACGCGCGGCGCTCTGTCTCTATGGAGGTCGGAGCCAGCTGCAAATGGGTGGGTTAGCAGCAAGTGGGTGGAGCTTTTGCCGCAAGTGGGCTGTACAAACTTCCAGAGGATTTTGATTGGTTTATTTAGTATCACCTGTAGCAGCTATTGGTTTATGCTCCACAGTTGGTGGTGGTAATGTGTAAGTTTTGTTGCGATCGATCAGAAAACAAAGAAAACCGCTTTCACATGTCAGCGTGCTGTTGAAATGAGTTTTTAGTTTTGTAAAAAAGCATTATAAGTTCTGAAGAAGACCATATTTTATAATGGCGTTTGTACGCTGTTTTTAGTCTTGATGTATTAAAAAAGAATAAGGGTAAAGTGTATCCAAATACATTTCTGTAGTTTTTTTATTAGCACACAATTACAAAATCTGTAACGTGCATGGCAAAATCTTTTCTGCATTCCATTTCTACAATTTGCTCTCCAGATTATGGATAATGGTGCAATTTTTGTACGTTTTAGGTCTGCATTGATTTTCAAATTGTAAATGTCTTAAACGTTTTGTAAATGGATTTGATATTACAATAACGTTACAACTCCTAATTTAATTGTATGCTTTTTTCTGCGTAATCCACAATGTTATTTTATGTAAAGTAATTGAAACATTTGTTTTAATATCAGAATTATTTTATAAAATGTATTTCTCATAACAATCAGTGAAATAAATGTGTAACGCATGTTATTGTGTTTTAGGTTCACTTTTCAGTGAAAGATTTTTTTTTGATGTTCCACATGACTATGATCACAGCTTTTGCTGTAATGTATAAAATTCTTAATTTACAAGTTGTTGTGTGTTCATTACATCAATTAATAATTTATGGTGTGTTTGATTTCAGTACTAGGACAATGCAAGACAAAGGCTGTCAAATATCTATGGAGTGTTCTTGATGGCAAGTACGTACTGTAAATGAGGAACATTGAGGTGTAATTAATTGCTGTTACCCATTTAACTTTTTTTGGTGTTTCTTTGCATATTATAGTATGCACTGTATGTTATTCTGGGACAGAAGTTTGACTTCACTGAAGTAAGTATTTATTTTTGTAGCTACATACATTTTAATATAATTGAAAATTGTAATTCATTACTTTATGTACACAGCTAAACATGAAGAACATAGGAAAATGGTGGTGTGCCATCTTGCTTGAAAATTTAGTAAGTGTGAAAAAATTTGCTGTACTTTTAACATGTGGTGTTTTAAGAAACCCTTAAAGAAGTGAAGAAATCTTGTTCAATCTGTAAACTGTTTTGGGAAGACATGGAACGGAATGATTCAGTGACTCGCTCATAACCCTATTTCAGTAAAAATATATTCTGCAGACCCTTTTAGTGAAAAGAAGAAACAAAGTGTTTCAGTGATGATAAAAATCAGCAGGTGTAAACACTACTTGCTCTATCAAACTCCTTTAATAGCTGTTCTTAATACTATTAGGGGTTGGCAAGATTTTGAAATGTTGTTATATTCATTGGTGAATAATTTAAAATTGGACCATTAATTAGATTTTTTTTCTATATTTACAAAAGTCTTTACTGTAATTTGTGATCAATGTAATGCATCCTTGAATTCAATTAATTTTGATATTGTACTTGTTTTATTTCTTACTTTATTTGTTTTTGTTGCATGACAATCAAACTCTGGAAGACATGGGAAAAAGAGAAAATAAGCTGTTGTAGCTGGTATTGTCAGCTTTTTATATTTTGCTGATATTTTTTGTCAAATTAAAAATTAATGAATAATTTTATCACTTTTTTAATTCAGAAGAAGAAGAAGAAGAATGCTCTGCACTCCCTGAAACCTATGGGAAGAAAAAAACTGAACTTGCATATGAAAGTAAGAACTTTGATATAAAACAAAATACATATACTATGCTGGGTTTCAAATTATGTAACTATAATATTGGTCAGCTAATTTTAATTGACTTCATTTCAGCAGACCAAACCCCAGTTGTGCCCTCTGTTTTTAGCGAGGTATGCATAATCAATTGCAATGATGATTTAAAATGTGTATCATAGAACAATTTTAATCCACTTATATTTTTCTTTAAGGATGAGCTGTTAAAAGATGATGACCCTCCATCATGCTTCATCTTCAAGGTAGTTGAATGTTATATAATGTGCTTTTTAACAGTTTTTAACGGCCTTGAAGTTGTTCTTCAAGAAGAAGATGCTGCCTACACGCCCTGTCATTGGCTTGCTCAAGGTTCAGGGACATAGTTGGGGATGACAAGTTCAAGAATCAATCAGGCACACTTCTTATGGCTAGAAAGTAAATGTTGACATTAAAAAATAAAATGCATAACAAGAACATCATTGATAATGTTAAATGTAATGTTCATTTTTTTCACCTCAGGTGTTACTGTCATGGGCTTGCCAGAGCTTTTGTACTAGACTCAGGTCTGAGTGTATCTGGCAAGACCATGACCGTACTATGTTCTGTGTGGGAGCATGTGGAGGCATATAGTGTTTGGCTTCCACATGTTCCCAGTGTTTTGTGGCGGTCATGGTCTTGCCTGACCCTGGTTATTATCCAGGCGGGATGTTAGAGGGCAAGACTATGGCAGCATTGTGTTTATGTGGGAACACGTGTGTTTTCACATCATGTATGTGTGACACGTGTTCCCAGTGTCTTGTCACTTTTACCCTACTCCCTTATGTACTCGGGTCTTATGCTGCGTTCCAGGCAACCTGTAACCCGTAACTCACGACTTCAAAACCACGACTCACGACTTTGAACTGGGAGTAGATCGATCTAGTACGAGTTCACGGGTGGGAAGTCACGGGTTTGACTGCCGTTCCAGTGCACTTTCACCGGTAGAAGGTTGTAAAAACACGAGTTACAGGCTGCCTGGAACGCATAGGGTCGTGAGTCGTGGTTTTGAAGTCGTAACTCACGGGTTTAAAAACCTGCCTGGAACGCACCATTACGTGATTAATTATGTTCACCTGTTCCCCATTGATGTGATGTCTATATTATGCCCTCGTGTTCTCTGTGTGGTGTGCGTGCGTTGTTGTATGTTCAGAGTTTCATGTTCTCCGTGTGCTCTGTTTCTAGTTCCTGTTTCTTCCAGTTATTGCTACGTGTCTTACCTGTGTTTAGTTTACATTCTGTTTTACCCCCTCGTGGGTATTTATGTTCTGTATTAATAAATCATAGTTTATTTTTGTAGTTCGTGTCTGCGTTTGGGTTCATCTTTAGTTTCCTTATCCGGTGTGTAACCGATCGTGACATAACGCACGCACCAAAACTGAACCCAGCGGACCAGCTATGAAGTGTGTTTCCGACCCAGAGTGGTGGTCGTCCATCTCCACACAGACGCTCACGGGCAGTGGTCCATTTCCACCGCAGAGGGGTCTTCCCTTCAGGGACTATGCCCAGGCGGTGGAGAAAAGCAAGGGGTGTTACCCGGAGGTCCTCGCCAGCGCTTATTTGGTTGCTGGAATGAATGAGCCTCCACCGGTTCGGGAGAGAGAGGGATTACTTCACCTTTCATATTGGGACCTGGTTGACTGTCTCGAGAACCGACAGCAATCCCAGAGACCAGCTGAGCCTGCCGGAGCTGACTCCATCCAGCCCGAGGGGCATCGTGACTGGGGCCATCAGATTGGAGAGATCGCCTCCCGTCTCTCCGGCATCGGAGACCACGCCCACACCAGAGGTCCGTCCAGTCTCCAGACGGAGGAGGAAGAGGACGAAGGGGGCGTCGGAGCTGCAGCTACAACCGGCGCAGCCGGAGTCACGTCACCCGCCGGCGCAGCCGGAGTCACGTCACCCGCCGGCGCAGCCGGAGTCACGTCACCCGCCGGCGCAGCCGGAGTCACGTCACCCGCCGGCGCAGCCGGAGTCACGTCACCCGCCGGCGCAGCCGGAGTCACGTCACCCGCCGGCGCAGCCGGAGTCACGTCACCCGCCGGCATTTCAGCCGTTGAACTCTGGGACTCTTTTTCATCTACCTGGACATTTTGTTCCCCCTGTTTTTTCCCCACCACCCCTTCATCATGTATTATTTTTGTTGAATCATCCCAACCCGTTTGTCATTTATGTTTGTTTGCCATTATTATTTATTGTTATTTTGTCATGGTTGTCCTCCGTTGTGCAGTCTCTCGTTCCTCGTGTTTAATGTCTTTGTTTGGTTTTGTTTGTGACGTCTGGTATCCGTCTTTGTAGATGGGGGTACTGTCATGGGCTTGCCAGAGCTTTTGTACTAGACTCAGGTCTGAGTGTATCTGGCAAGACCATGACAGTACTATGTTCTGTGTGGGAGCATGTGGAGGCATATAGTGTTTGGCTTCCACATGTTCTCAGTGTTTTGTGGCTGTCATGGTCTTGCCTGACCCTGGTTATTATCCAGGCGGGATGTTAGAGGGCAAGACTATGGCAGCATTGTGTTTATGTGGGAACACGTGTGTTTTCACATCATGTATGTGTGACACGTGTTCCCAGTGTCTTGTCACTTTTACCCTACTCCCTTATGTACTCGGGTCTTACGCAGGGGCGGTTCTAGGGTCAGTGGATATCCGGGGCTTAGCCCAAAGACATCCAGGCATGTGTCAAAAATACACTTTTAATAGCTAAAACATGATAAACATTTTCTAAGTTTTTTTCTTAACATATTGGGTCTTTTTTTACTCTCCACTTAATTCCTTGTTCCTTTATTTTATCCACAACTGTTTTCTCTTTAATATACATCTTAATTTTTTTTCTTGTTGGATTTCTTTTTAATATCATATTTTCCCCCTTTCACACTCATCTCTTAATTCAGCCAGGATAAATAAGAATTTCATCCAGGATATGTTCCTGGATCTCAAACTCAAAACCAAGATTGACATCTCGTTGCAGGGCTGCAGAGCTATTTTAACATAAAATACACAATATTTCTGTAAATTACATATTTTTCTATTATTTACCACAGAAAGCACTGTTTATATTGCACTGTATATTTAACAGTATAAACATTTTCTTAACCTTATCTTAAATAACTTTATATTAAAACTTGGCACTGAACTAACACATTAAATTCCTGAGGATGAATGTATTAATGATTATACATTTTCTGCAACCAGGTAGTGTTTCTGTTTTGATTTATTTAGGATTTTTTAAGTTACAGACTTGACTTGGTTATGTTCAATCTCTGTAAAACTGAATAAGGCTACTGCTCTATGTGTAACTTAAGCACAGACACAGCAAGCAACATAATGATATATAATTCATACAATTCTTATATTGAGATGAGTGAGCTTCATAGCATACAGTTTTTTATTTTTTGCACCTTTCTCCTCATCTTTCCTCTTTTATTAACCTGGGCACTGATGACTCTATTTTTAATCCGTGGTTTAGTATGTATTACATCTCCATCTCTACAGTATATGTGTTGCTATAAGCTGTGACTTGGCGTGAAATAACCCCGCGCAGCTCTTTGAGTAAAACAGCTGAGTAACCCCACAGACAGAGTAACAGATCTTCTCTAGACGAAAACTCCAAAGTCCCGACAAGATTAACTGATTGCATGGTGGCAATGATATGATTGACGTGTGGTGCATATGAGCAATTTAAATCCGATCACGCATTCAGTTTACTCGCCGTCACGGAGAGCGCGCTCATGGTTGCATACATAGCAACGAAAGACGCGCTACCTCTCACGCGCTTTGGAAGGGAAAAGAAAGGTCTATAACACGCGTTTTTAACCGTTTACATAAATTAGCAAACAAGCAAGTTGACAGTTCTTGACGAGAGATTACAGTTCGGCTGTAATAGAAAATATTTTAACAGATTAAAATTAGTGACGCGCATATTATAACAATCGGGGCTTTACAAAATAGATCCGGGGCTCAAGCCCCGCTAGCCCACCTCTAGCGCCGCCCATGGTCTTACGTGATTAATTATGTTCACCTGTTCCCCATTGATGTGATGTCTATATTATGCCCTCGTGTTCTCTGTGTGGTGTGCGTGCGTTGTTGTATGTTCAGAGTTTCATGTTCTCCGTGTGCTCTGTTTCTAGTTCCTGTTTCTTCCAGTTATTGCTACGTGTCTTACCTGTGTTTAGTTTACATTCTGTTTTACCCCCTCGTGGGTATTTATGTTCTGTATTAATAAATCATAGTTTATTTTTGTAGTTCGTGTCTGCGTTTGGGTTCATCTTTAGTTTCCTTATCCGGTGTGTAACCGATCGTGACAGTTACATGCTGGAAAAAAAGTCGTTTCACTACAAACAGCTCTTCTGGAAGACGTACTCAATCTCCACTTGTTTGGAGTGTGGGTTTGAGTACAAATGCTGCACACCTGGTACTTTTTGTGTAAATTGGTGATGAATAAACTAGTTGTTAGTCTAAAGGAAAACTAAAAATCTAATTTATTTATGTCATCCCTTGGAATTTAAAAGTTCTGGACACCATTCACTTGCATGGCATGGACCTACAGAGCTGAGAAATTATTCCTTATGTTTGTAAATGTTCACTGTCAACTATAAACCCTAGTTGTTATTGTGCTTCTTGTGTATCCACCAGGTTATGCTGGGAAGGGAAAGCGAGGTGAGCTCCAGGGCATTTATTCAAAAACCTTCCACCCTGGATTTTGCAGATTTGACTGCATGCAGATCAGTTTTAATGAGCTGATACATGTAATATATGATGCGTGCTAATAATAAATCACAGAGACTTAAGCCGTTTCTCAATGTCAAGGATACTTCCTTGGCAGGACTAGTCCTTACAAGTCACTTCCTTCAGATGCTAGGCGAGGCTCCTTTTAAGCATTCGGAGAACACGTTAAATGGAACAGGCTAACAAGTGCACGTAATTACGTCATTGCGTGATTGAAAGGTGTGCTTTCGGTGCTGCGCGCATAGGATTGTGGGTGATTTCAGCGCGTGAAGAGCGCGAAGGATACAAATTTGCATCCTTTCCTGTATATGGGATATTTCTCGAACGAAGGACTCAGTCCTTGGCTGAAATTTCGAGGATCCTCGACATTGGAACAGTCCTTCGACCGACGTCGATGACGTAGCATCCTCGAAATTCTAGCTTCCGAGGATCCTTCCTTGACATTGAGAAACGGCTTTAGATTAACGTGACACTAGCGTTTACTTCCATTTCTTACTCGGTTAGTTACAGCTCAGGTGCGACTCAACTCTAGCACCTCCAACAGGTAAGGAGTATTTATACACATTACTATACATCACATCTCCCCCTTTAAATATACGCCTTACCAAGCAAGAAAAACTTACTATGGTTTAACTGTAGATATCACAAATTGCACTTTGCTGACTTTCCACACTAAATTACACTCAAACTTAGACTATAACTTAAATCTATATTGAAGTTATAATCAAACAAACAATAAAGAAACTCTTTATACATCTATCCACAATGTTTTATGGCGAAAAGAATTTAGGTGGTTTTATCAGTCTGCCACATCGTGACCTTTTAAATTGTCCTTCATTAAGTCCAGCTGGTGTTAGAGGACCTGTCACAGGTGACCGGACAGGTGATTGCAATGGAATTTCACTCTCTGCAGATTCACTGTCTACTATAGGAAAGTCATCCAGATCCAGAGAGAGTGGAGTCATTTCTCCAGTTTTTAGCAAACACCGTCTGTTTCTCCTGAAGATGTTTCCATCAGGCGTTTGAATCACATATGACCTAGGTTTTTCATGACTCCTCAGCACAACTGCTGGTTGCCAGGTATTTTTTACTTTTACTCTTACATTCTCTCCATCTGCTAGAAGTGGTAACTGTTTTGCTCCACTATCAAAATAATGTTTTTGCTTTAGCTGCCTGCTTTTGATGCTCTTATGCACATTGCCATGAAGTTGTGGTTTCAACAGGTGTGCTGATGTAGGCAGTTTTGTTTTCAATCTTCGACCCATAAGCAATTGTGCCGGAGACAATTTCACACCACCTAAAGGTGTATTCCTGTATTCTAATAAAGCAATATAAGGATCTCTCTGACTTTCCTGTGCTTTTTTTAACAGGTTCTTTACTGTCTGAATTGTTCGCTCACTTTGTCCATTCGACTGCGGAAATCCAGGACTAGATGTGGAATGTACAAACTCCCAATTTTCTGCAAACGCTCTAAATTCTCCACTCGAGAATTGAGGACCATTGTCCGACACCACTTCATCTGGAATTCCATGTCTCGCAAAGATGGATTTGAGAGCAGTCACAACATACTTGCTTGTTGATTGTGTGAGTTTAACAATCTCTGGAAATTTTGAAAAGTAATCCACACACAGTAAATATTCACCTTGGTTAAAGTGAAACAAGTCTACTCCCACTTTCGCCCATGCTCTGTCTGGAATGTCATGGCAGAGGAGTGGCTCTTTGGCGTTACCACGTCTAAAAGTATTACAGATAGGACACTTCAACACTAAATCTTCAATTTGGCTTGCCATGCTGGGCCAGAACATGACATCTCTTGCCCTCTCCTTACACTTAACCACACCTAGATGAGATTCATGAACTCTTGCTAGCATATCAGCTCTCAAGCTTTGTGGGACTACCAGTCGCCAGTTCTTAAAGAGTAAGCCATCGGAACAGGTAAGTTCTTCTCGGAAAGTCCAGTATTTTTTTTTTTTTCTGAAACTTTTCTTATGTCAGCAGGCCATCCTGACTGAACTAATTCCATAACCATCTTTAACTCTTCATCTGCTGCTGTTGCAGTTTTGAAAGTATGAAGCTTCTCTTTTGAGATTGGCAAAAATACTGCTAAAGAAAGTACTTGCAACTCATCTTCCAGGAGTGACTCAGTTTGTTCTTTTAAGTATGCTCGGCTCATTGTGTCTGCTATATACAACTCTTTACCAGGCTTAAAGCTGACACGCAAATCATAAAGCTGCAATCTCATCAGCATTCGCTGAAGTCTTGGAGGAGTTTTGTGGAGAGTCTTTTTAAACACTGTTTCCAAGGGTTTATGATCAGTCTCCACTCGAACTGCCTTACCATAGATGTACTGATGAAATTTTTCACAGCCGTACACAATTGCCAAGAGCTCTTTCTCTATTTGTGCATATCGTTTTTGACACTCAGTAAGTGACCTTGAACCGTATGCCACCGGATGTCCTTCTTGCAGCAACACTGCTCCCAGGCCTTCCGCACTAGCATCCACAGACAATGTTACCTCTTTATTGACATCAAAATACTTCAGTACTGGGCCTTCACTCATCAGTCATCAGAGGAGACTTGTGTGGACTTATGACAGCGAAGTTTCCCAGAATGCATTTCGCGTCAGGAGTTCGTTCTTCCGAGTCTGAACTTGCAAGTTCGAACTACGAAGGACACAAGTCCGACTTGGTTTTGTACTTGGCGTACTTGGTTTTGAGAAACGGCTTTAGATTAACGTGACACTAGCGTTTACTTCCATTTCTTACTCGGTTAGTTACAGCTCAGGTGCGACTCAACTCTAGCACCTCCAACAGGTAAGGAGTATTTATACACATTACTATACATCACAATACAGTTTCCTTACAAAACAAAAAAGACTTTTGCAATCAATTCTTAGTGACTTGTACATGATTTTATTAATGAAATGTAATATATGTGTAACACGTTCAGAAAAACATTAGTCTGCTATTTTAAAAAATTATGCAGTAAAGATGGATGGTAAATTTTTTTACATTAGCCAGATGTTTTTCATGTATTTACACATTCACTTCACTGAGTCCAGTTGCATCACATTTTAATATGTTCATTTACTTGATATTGTAGAATATGGAGCTTCAGAAATGTGCTTGAATAAGGCCTACAGCCTGATGAATTTAAAACACTGTCACTTTAACTATGGTAAAAGGTGTAAAGACGTGACCTCATCATTGACAGTGAGTGGTATTGGACACACACAATAATAACAAAGCTGTAAGAAATCAGACCATGATGAGGAATGTAATATTTGATCGTTTATTTTCATTACTGTCGCTACTTCCTGCCATACTCATTCACCGTCGTCCCACTTGCAGCGTAAGCTCCTCCCACCTGCTTTCTCCAGGCTGCAGTGATACATACATGGAGATCACTGCATGGATTTCGAATTGTGTTAAAAAACACTAAGGGCCAGTTTCCTGGACAGATTAGACTAATCCTAGACTAAAATAAATGTAAGAGCTGTCAAAAAACAACTTGCACTTAAAATACATCAGTGCCCTTTGTTTTGCTTTAAATAAGTAATGTTTTTATTAAGGCATGTTTGTTAAAAGTAGTTATATTTCCTTATTTAACTAAGGCATAGTAGGAAATCCCTGTGCGGTAAACCACCCCTATGTAATTTTTTTTTTACTGGCTTGTTCAGAATTTTACTGGTCTCACCAAAAAGCACTAAAAATAAACAGGTCTGAGTATTGTCTTTATTGTTTTTGACCCATGTAGCCTTAAGGTTATAACACCAAAAACTACTATCCTACCTCATAAATGTCAAATATAGTTAAAAAGACCAGTGAACTGTCAGTAATAAAACAATCTAATTATGAGCAATAGCACAAATCGGGCTATCCTTATTGTCGAGCCCAGCATTATGTAGTTTCACCAAATACAGTTGTAATCAAAATTATTCAACCCCTGGTGATAGTAATAATTTATAAATGTGTACGCTTTTATAAGCTACAGAGGTTCTTTTTTGAGTGCAGTGGCAAATTAAAAGTGAAAATGTCTATATTTTAATGTTTTGAGGTAAAGTATTTATTTGTAAACCACTATGTCATAATTATTCCAAGAGCTATTTAACACAAATAAGTCCCATATTTGTATAGTAGGGTACAAAATTGAACTAGGCTACATTATTTTAAAGAAAGCGTAAAATGGTGCTTGCTGTGGCAAAATTCGGGACACAAAATGTTACAAAAATGTTAAAATGAGTCAAAAAAGTTCACCCTCATGTCCTTACAATGATCTGATGCATAGATATAGGTGTTGCTAAACGGTTGCTAGGGTACCCTTTGTTTGTTTGCTAGGGAGTTAATTTGAATCCACCAGTGATTTTACTCCAAGCCACAAGTAAACCAACCTAAATGCCATGTCTATATGATGTTCTGATACAGAAATATAGGTCTTAACGGTTGCATGAGAGTTAAGCATTCTCCCGTGTCTCTACGATATTGTGATGTGGAAAAATATATATTGACAAGTCATTGTTTAAGTATCTGTTTAGTTAAAAGGGAGTGGCTTGGTAGCTGAGGTAGCTGATACTATCCAAAGGCTGCTTGCCAGTTTGAGCCACTATGCCTTTAGCTTTTTCAGCTATACGGTCTCCCTATCTGCCATCAGAGGTCAGCCCGAGGTCTTGATGTGTAAACTTTTGAAGGAGTTGCGGACATGTTACATAGCGTGGCGAATTAAAATACACCTGGCTAATAGAGTAAGTTGTAGCTTAAGCTGTACCTTATCGTTAATACATGTTTCCCGAAATGTTCTTAGTTACGTATCCCTTCTGTAAGTCATTCGTTCGGAAGGTTGGTCTGGAGCACTCTTAACTATACCTTATCCCACTTGACTCCGCTAGCCCTGCTGAAAAAACAGCATCAAACCAGTATGGACCAGCATCGGAATTATGCTGGTCTATGCTGGTTTAGCTGGTGGTCACTAGTATACCAGCACCAAAACACAACATATGCTGGTCTTGCTGGTATGACCAGCATGGGGTGCTGGTGCTAATGCTGGTTTGGTGCTGGTTTAGCTGGTGCTAATACTGGTGCTGATGCTGGTTTAGCTGGTGTTCACTAGCAAACCAGCACCAAAACACAACATATGCTGGTCTTGCTGGTATGCTGGTTTTTTTCAGCAGGGTGTGGCCATCACTGTGATAAAAGCTTGTGTACATTGCAGTCTATATAACTAAATATCTGTAAAAAAAAGCTGCACTACACACACTCCGTGTTCCATTAGGCAATTTTTTTTTATTAAAAAAATAAAACATTCACATAATTAGACATAATTGCACTGATGGTTGTTAGGTTTTGAATTATATTTTCCAAAGAAACGTCAGCTACGAGTACGAACTAAATGCTACAGGTTTAAGAAACTATTTAAAAAATAATTTTGGGTGGAGAAGTTGGTGAAACTATGGCAGCTATACAGCGAATCTCACTATTTCATTTGTGCATTTCATATCCGTTAAATCTTTAGTCTACCTGGTATTTTAGCTGCAAATAAACAAAACAAGTAAAAATCGCATGCCACGGAAGCGCATTCAACAGACTTTGCTGAGTCGATTTCAACGGAGCAGCCCCAAAATGTATTTGATGGCGGCTTCTCTTTCTTTCTTTATCTTGTGATAATATGTTTCGCATGTTGTGCCAGTAGATAAATCCACCCTGGTTGTGAAGTAAATGACGACAAATATATTATAATAAGGGATGCTTAAACTTCAATCTGGGAACCACCTAGACAGCTATCTATTCCACCTAAGTTTATTTAAATAGGAATATAAAAGGAAAACACATTCATTTCGTTGAAGTATTTTTGTTTATGCAATACCTATTATGTGGATTCCCGATTTTTTCAAAATCATAATTGTTGATTTTCCTAATTATGATTATTGATGTTAATTCGACTTTGCATCAAAATTTTTTAATGTTTTATGACTTTAAGGCAACTGCATGCCATGTTCTTTATAAACATTCAAAAGAAACTGCTCCACAGTCCACTTGATTACTGCTTGTATCTCCTAAGCCTAAGGTCAACAAAGCAATGATAATATATATATATATATTTATTTATTTATTATATAATATATACTTTTATATATTATATTTGAGGTAGACAGACAGGCTCCAGATATGTGTCCATTAAGCTTTATCCGCATTGTAACCGCGCTGCTTGCGCATCCAGTGTCCAAGCATAATAAACGCGTGAACTAATGAACAACAACAGTTTGTTTTTATATATTTTAAGTGTAATGCACAGCCAGGTGACTTGCACGACCCACCTTATTCCCCTGTGCAACGCACTTAATGGGAACCCTAATATAAATTATCCTTTAAAGTGAATGCATAGCGGATGCAATGGAGCAGTTTATGCATGATACGTTTGGAAATGAAGTTGCGGGTTTTGCACGGGTTTAATATAAAATAAAATATACTATAATGTATATAAGGTTGAATTTAGTTGTTTGCAATTTGAAATATTTTTACAAGATATTCTTAATAAATTGAACTTGAAATATTTCTGAAATGTTTCTTCAATAACCGCTTCCACCGCTATCTCATAACGCAGCGAAACCTATTACATGAAGTGAATAATTGATTGTCGAGCAATCGATAGCTGTGTCCCAATTCAAGGGCTGCAACCTTATGAGCATTCGACCTTAAAAGGTGAGGACTCGGTCTTTCAAGGTGGAAGCCTCAGAAGTTCGCAAAGAGAACTGAAATGAGACGGTCTAACCTTCGGAGGACCCATAATTAGCGTCACCTCCTGCATGCACCCACCTGCACGTTTCTGACTTATTAAAATAAATATGACATCAGAAAAATTATTAATTTATTTTAGAAATATGACACGTTGATGTATATTAAACTACTCAACAGTATACCAAATTAATCAACCTTATAAATATACGCAACATAAAAAGAATATTATTAACACAAAACATAACTTATAATACTAAAACAGTGACAAGAAAAAATGATTTCTGATAAATACACTTTTATTTAATAAAGGTTTTAATTGTTTATTTTAGAATATCCACCCATTATATGCAGCCGTTGCAGACGCGCAATGACTCTTGGGATATCCTCGGCTGTTAAGGATCCATTCGTTCTACAGCGCGGAGAAATTAGGACGCATTTTGAGGCTTCATTCTAAGCATCCTTTGAATTGGGATGGCCTTACTCGCCTTAAGTCGCGCTGCTGTGACGCAATCGGTCTTAAAATACGTCCTTAGAAGGTCGCAGCCTTTGAATTGGGACACAGCTATAATCAACCAATAGAGGGTTTGCACCAACGTCACGTTCTGGGCGGTAACCCGGATGCACGGCCATTGTGGAGGCACTTGGTGTAAAGAACTGAACGGAGTACAATGGATTATTGTGCGCTTTGGATACTTAAAGTGAATGTAGACATGTCTAAACAACAGAAAACGCGTCCAAGATACAAAGGCATATAGGGAAGGACTTGGACCACAAGAAAAGGCACGATATTTCGAGAAATTACAATTTATAGGCGGTGCAGATCCTTACGAGTTAGCTCCCTCTTCTTGAATCTGTGACGACCCGGTGATTCTTTCTTCAGTTGCATATCCCGATATAGTCAACTGCTTGGTTTTTATGCCGAGCCCATATGTCAATGGCAGCTTTATTTATATAGCAAATTTAAAATAGTCAGTGTCCTAGTGCTTTACAGTAAAATAAGCACATAGTAAAACAATAAAAGCAATACTTGTTTTTACCATCTACTATTAAAAATATTATTATCATTACAATAGAAAATTTGTTATGAGCAATTAAGCACACAGGCATTAAGGCATTGCAGCACAAATTTTAGTTGTGTTTAAGTACATTTTGTGCATATACACTTAAAGTATACTTTTAAAAAGTACATATTAAATACTCTTTAAATAAAGCATAATTGTTTTATACTTTATGTACTTCAATCATATTTCTAATACAATACTATATTTCTTGAGCTTTGCCAACCACAAGCGCTGCCTCTGATAATTTCTTGCATTCCTTTCCCTGGTTTTTAATAACTTTTGGAAGTCGATAATATTCCAAATGTTTTTCTCAAACTGTCCTAATGGTACAACCTCAAACATGGCAATAATTAACCATTTTCCTTGACGACGTTCGGGATATACTTCAGTGCCTGTGCTCTGTTGTGATGCGGAGTGCCTCCAATATGACTTCTTACGCTCTGATGACGCGTCGTGAAAACCCTCTATTCAGCACCATCGCCATGGACAGCACCTGGTAACGTCGTACGTAAGAAAGTCCATGGCGATGGTGCTGAATAGGTTGATATCGATTGCTCGACAATCAATTATTCACTTTATGTAATAGGTACTTCGTTGCGTTATGAGATAGTGGTGTTCTTTATTAAAGAAACATTTCAGAAATAGTTCAAGTTAAATTTATTAGAAATATCTTGTAAAATATTTCAAATTGCAACTAAATCCAACCTTGTATATTTTATTTTATGTCAAACCCGCAACTTCATTTCCAAACATATCATGCATAAACTGGCTTGGCTGTGCATTATACTTAAAATATATAAAAACAAACTGCTGTTGTTCATTAGTTCATGCGGTTTATTGTGCTTGGACACTGGATGCGCAAGCAGCGTGGTTACAATGCGGATAAAGCTTAATGGACGCATTTGTGAAACGTGTCTGTCTACCTCAAATATAACATATACAAATATGTAATATATAAATATATAGTATGATTGCTTTAGATTTTAGCTTTGATTAGTTTTAATGTGGAACATTTGTTGACCTTAGGAGACTACACAAGCAGTAATCAAGTGGAGCAGTTTATTTTGAATGTTTATAAAGAATATGGCATGCAGTTGCCTCAAAGTTATAAAACATTAAAAAACTTTGATGCAAAGTCGAATTTACATTAATAATCATAATTAAGAAAATCAACAATTATGATTGTTTGATGAATGTGCTCGCGTGGCATGTGATTTTTACATGATTTATTTATTTGCAGCTAAAATAAGAGGCTTCATTCTAATATGTTTACCGTGGTGGAATAAATAAATGAATGCAAATGAATGAAACAATAAACAGCTATGCATATATGACAAAGATTGGCAATATTTCTTTTGAGAGAACATATGAAGACAAGATTAAAATAAATACATACACAAATTAAATGAATAATGTATTTATTATCAGTAATCAAAAGTTTTTTAAAAAGGATTTAAGTGCTACTAATAAAGTTAAACAAAAAGGATTAATCATTTTTACCTCACAAACAGTTTATGATTGGAATACAATGAAATACATAACTTCCGGTCGGCATATCGCATGCGGTTTAGTCGCGCAAGTTCAAATTTTTTAACGGATCCAACGCTCAAAACGGATCCGATATTTACCCATCCGCAGATGGTCGGCACTTCACGCAGACCCTTTGCGACTCTCCATAGGAAATGAATGACTTCCGGCTTGTCGGCCGTTGGTTGTCGTGTGCAGTGGAAAGGCGGCTTAACTGCATAGCGAGCAACATAATGATATATTAGATACACTTTATTATTCACTCATATTGAGTTGAGTGAGCTGCATACATAGACTACTGTAGGCTACTTTTATCTTTTGCAGGTTTCTCCTCACTTTCCTCTTTTCATAACCTGGGCACTTGGCTTTTCCTCATCCGTAGTGTATTTAAAACTGCGTTGCATTACATCTCCCGCTCGCACTGTTATGAGGTGTCGCCAATGAAAATCCCGACCAGATTAATTGATCGCATGGTGACAACAATGATATGATTGACTTGAGGTGCAGATGAGCAATAAAATCGGATCCCATATTCCGTTATCCTCGCTGTCAGAGCGAGAGCCGCATGTTTGCTTAGCAACGGAGGACGCGCAACCTCTCACGCGCTTAGGAATGAAAAAAGAATCGCATTGACTTGCGTTTAACACACGTTTTTAGACGCGACATATTTACTTTCTTCTTCAAAGCAGATGTATTTTCTCCTGTTTTGATAAACTCCATTCTCCAAAAATTCTCAAATTCTCGAAATTTATGTTGGAGGCCCCTCACACCCCTCTAATTTTCAGAATAATCTGAGAAAGTGTTTTTCTACCCTGTAAAAAATCAATGCAACTGTAAACCTCCGTCACCACAACGAAAGGCCCGTCTCTCCCCTCATTCGATTGGACAATGGAAAGACGTTATTAACGTTGGGCGCTTTTCCGCTCAGTGCTCCTTCAAAAGCACGTGCTGTGGCCGGCGGCAAAAACCGCAAGGCATTCGGCGCGCAAACGCTCCCTGCCCATAGAATATCATTCAAAAAAGGCGCCATCAACTGCAATAAACGCGTTTGGTGTGATCAGCCCCTTACTCAACCACTATACAGTATAAAGTTATCTATTAGACTATGGATATATTCATATGTTTTTCAATACCTTTTTAAACCTTAAATATCCATAATAACGCCAGTTTTCTTTGCTGTTTGACTTTAAATACAAACTTTTTTAACTTGACTATTTTGATAGTCAGCTCCCCACGCGATGCTATCGTGCACACGCATTCAAAGTGTCTAAACAGAGTCAGCAGCGCTCAAGTTTGATCTGTCCTGAAATGACGTTGATAAACAGAACAAAGCTAAGATTATTTTTTAAATGCATTATTTTAAAATACCTGCATCATGTGCTGAACTGTCTTTGCATGCCGCTTTTGCTAAGCAGGAAAAGGACGTGATAACCGCTTTCAGCGTCACTCAAAGTGGGTCAGCTGCAGAGATTTGAATGCTGTTCATCTAGGCTTCTTTAACTTCACAAGGCGCTGCAAGAACCGACAGGTGGATGATATCAAAGCACCGCGAGAGCGAATCGAGAAATCATACAGAGGAGTTTGCTTATCAATCGTTCTCACGTTACTTTGATGTCAAACGCCTGTGGTTCTTACGGCGGATAAAGTCGAACTCAACTTAAAACTATTTATTGCTGTCGGACTAGCGCACATGGATTTAGCTGTTATGGAGGCCCCCCTCCAAGCTTGAGGCCCTAGGCATTTGCCTACTCTGCCTATAGCTAGCGCCGGCCCTGAGGCTAAGACAACCTAATATCATGCTCCCATTGGCTGTGACAGCTGTGCGCGTTGACTCGTGAATCAAGGTGGTAGGTTGAAGGGGACCGGTTAATATTACCAGTTCGTTATTTCAAGTGTAGCCGCGCGGTATGCGCGCTCATAATGGAAGTGGCACGCTCGTTGTTCCGCGCCGAAAGTGCCTCAGACTGTAATTTGCAGCCTGATAAATACATTTTGCCTGCGCTGGAGGCCGGACCTGGCCTCAAGCCGGAAATCCGACCTCCGGCTGGAATACTTTAAGCCCTGAAGCTGGCAAAAAGAAAGAAAACCACTAGTTTAGATTACCTGTTACTGGCTGCAGACACACATAAACATCAAAATTAGGGCTTTTGTGACAACATACCTTGTTGTTGAGTGCAATATCCATCTTCTCTTTTAATGATGGATGTGGTTGGAGGGATGGCTTCAAAAAAACCATTAATCACACATTCCCCATTGTGGAGTGGCTGTTTTTTGTGACGTTATACATCACAGTCCCCACAGAACCACTCCTCAGGTAGACACTCTCTGCACCTAGGGAGAAATAAATAATACATTATTTCAGGTGAATAACTCATCTAGGGTATGATACACTAAACCAAAGCTATTTAAGATTTAGTTGGATTCTAGGTTTGATATTATTGTATAGGATTGCATAGTGGCTGAGTGTTTAGCACTATCACCTCACAGCAAGAAGGTCCTAGATTTACTTTTCTCTTAAATGTGCTTTTTATCAGGTTATCCAAGTTTCACATATCCCAAAAAACATGCACATGCATTAACCTATAAAGCAGTGCACTGGGCATTAATTCTTACCAAGCCTACCCTAACTAAGTAAAGAGACATTTAACTTTTTTTTAAATATGCCCATTTTCCAGCTCCCCAAGAGTTAAACATTTGACTCTTATCGTTTTGAAATCCATTCAGCTGATCTCCGGGTCTGGCGCTACCACTTTTAGCATAGCTTAGCATAATCCATTAAATCTGATTAGACCGTTAGCAAAAAAAATAACCAAAGAGTTTTGATATTTTTCCTATTTAAAACTTGACTCTTCTAACCAAATTATATTACACACTGCCTGAAAATAATTCCCTGCTATTGAAAGTTACTAAGGGGACTATATTCTTCTGCTGCGTAATATCATTGCGCCTCCTGCAGCCATGTTACAGCAGCAAAGTCCTTGACTATTACACCAGAATGAGAATATAGTTCATAGCCATATCTGCCTAGAAAATCACAACTTTTACTTTTCTGTCGGTCTTAGTACATGATGTAAATACAGAAGAGTCAAGTTTTAAATAGGAAAAATATTGAAACTCTTTGGTTATTTTTGAGGGTGATGCTAATGGTTTAATCAGATTCAATGGATTGTGCTAAGCTATGCTAAAAGTGGTACCGCCAGACACGGAGATCAGCTGAATGGATTCCAAAACTGTAAAAATCAAATGTTTAACTCTAGGGGAGCTGAAATATGAGCCTATTTTCAAAAAAAGTGTAGTGTCCCTTTAAAGTTTAATATTATGAAAGACCAACCTAATAACAGCAGGCTCATTGCAATGACAACACAATGGATGACCAACAGCCTCTTTTGCAACAAAGCAGTTAAGGTGGTATGGTCTTGCTTCTTTCCAACGCTCCGAGGCTTTCTGCTGCCGAAAAGAGCATGATGATGCAGAGTTTATATGAGGCTCAGTAGTAGGACATGATGTCAAAATATCAGAGAGCTTCCTCATGTTTTTCTCTGTTTAAAATATAAAATAAAGTTGTAAGAGACAATTTAGATTAGGACTAATTAAAAGTCAACTGATCAATATTTAGAATAAACACAACATTTCATCATTCAGTATCGAACTGGCCCAAAGCTTTACTAAATTGTGTTCTTAATTCATGTACTGTACAGAGGATTTTTTGTTAACTACTTTAATTATATATGTATTTTAGATTTAAACTTACATTTATCAATGCGATTTACCAAATTCCTCATGAGGATTTATAGTTTCCCTGAGGGTAGAGTAAGTGGACAGTACACAGAACACGTTAGGCTATCACTGCATACATTATCTTTTTCAACCTATGTACAGAACTGTTTAGGAAATCAGATGTTTTTCTGTTTTGCATTTTGTAAAGACATTAGCAAGTACTTGTCACAATAGGTGGCCTGGTGTCGCCCTCCTCGCCTCCCCCTCGGCTTGCCACGGCCAACAAAGATCCTTTTAGAGGTCTGTGGAGGGTCTCTTCTAGGGCATAAACGTTTCCTCTCCACAGCTGCTCTCTGTGTTTTGAAGTGAATATTTCTTGTAAGATTAATAAAGGTACAGGATGTAAAAAACATGCAACAACTAAAAAGAAACACAGCATAGTGTAAGTATTGAAACATAGACTCTCCAAGTTTCTGAAACTCAGGGGATGAAACCCCTCTTTTCCAAAATATCTTACCTTATTTACACATTATGCAATATACCATATGAAATTTTCAGCACTCATCCCTTTTCCGCATTTTCATTTATTACTTTAAGTTGCCCCCCATCCATTATGTTTAAAGTATAAAGTAACAGGTATCTAAAAACTGTAACCTTGGCTTGAGCTAGAATGTGGTCATGTTTCAGCTCAAGAGACAGAAAGACACACAGCTGGACAGACCGCTACAACAGATGCTGCAAGAGAAAAACAGAAAATAATAGAGATAGACAGACAGAGAGATAGAGAGGTTTGCTCGTAAAAGTGCCTTTGTGTGTATAAAATAAAGTTGTGAAAAATCTAGCGTGTAACAAGAAATTTGATGACAGGATCTGCAGGGAGAACAGAAAATTTTAATTATGTAGTGTAAATTAGCCTTGTTAATAGCTTAAATAGTGTACACCAGGGGACTACTATCTTACAAATATTATAAGACAAATATTAAAACTTTAGAGTATATTAAGTGCACACAATAAATCAATGACCACGTTAAGTTAGCATAAAGGTTGATAACTTCAACAAGGTTATAAAACGGGCAGTTCTGGTTCTTCATTCTGATTGGTTGAAACGCGTTCTAAGCCGTGATAAAATACACTGGTAACCTCACGGTTCAGACCACAATACATAAGTATCACTGCGCCACTGTTGCTGCGTACTGATCTATGAAAATAAACACCACAGTCTTTAATCATATTTTTAATTTGTCTACAATTGCACAATTAATGGCGATATCCCGATAAATGTCAATAAATATTGAGTCATCTCGTCGATAAAGAGAAAACGTTGTCTTAGGAGTTTATAAGTCAAGTTCATACGTCCGCTATTATCCACTGGGTGGCGATCTTACCCAACTTAAACACTGACGCATTCACTCAACACTGAAAACTAGTGATGGGCGATACCAGGGGCACGTTCAATGTCACAACGGTGCACAACGTTTTGCTACGGTTTCCGGGTTGAACGACATGTTTCCTGGAAACGGTGTGCAACTGAATGCAACAGGTTTTAGAAGCGTTTTCTCTCGTTTGGTGGGTGTGTCAGAAATGTCGGCCCAATCAGCGGCAAGATGTATAAAACCACGCGGTAGTAAAGAGACAGCTCGCTCAATGGGTTCAAGTTGGAATGTTGTCTTTCATTCTGGACTGCAAGGTCAGTGACTGTAACATTGAGGCTCTTTTACAGTATCAAACACACATTTATAACGATTTCATCAGGCTTCAGAAACATTTAAAAAAGAACACAAAGAATGGCCTCTCAGCTACCGTAGTTGCGACTCTTACGTCATCACAACAGGGCGTTCAAAGCATCACCGTTTCTGTTTAATAAACGTTGTGCAACGTTTTGTCGGGGCTGAACGCAGCCCAGTTATTTTCTTGTCGATCCGATACAAAGTACTTCTGAGACAAGTATCACCGATACCAATACCGATTCCGATACTTCTATGAAATATTTTTATGTATGTATTACATTTTATTAAAGTGATTTCATGGGGTCTTTTAATAGCCATCATTATTAATATCAAATAAAATAAACATGACAACTTTTTGCACTGAACACTATTACAAGATTTCTTCCCTTTATACGTTTTGGAGATAAAAGTGAATGCTGACATTAACATTTTTTCTCTTGAGTCTATTTTATTTGAGTGATAAACTCTACTGCTTTTGAAAATAAAATAAAACCCTTATAAAAGTCAGAATACTGGAATGCACTGAAAATCAAACCAGGGATGACTGTGAAGCTGCACTTCGTCATGCTCTGTATGGTATTTTGCTTTTAGATGTTTTGTCATATTTGTGGTATTACCACAGTGGCGTATTTTTGTTGTTGACAAATGTTACACGAGGCTTCGCATTATTAACTGACCACAACAATGCACTTAAACCCCTTTTAAACCTGCCTGCGCTGACTGAGTGTGCTGGTAGTGACTGAGCGAATGAACACTGTAATACTAATACAGCGTAAGGAGGTGGGACTGAATAAGAGAACGCGGTGATACAGCAGAAGAAGATATAGTTCCCACTGACATTACAATTTAAGTGTATTTATATACAAAACAGCGTCCAGCTATTATTTAAAATTATAAAATCACTTGTTTAAAAAACAAACAAACAAATAGAATCGATACTTGTACTTGAGAATCGATCCTTTTGATACAAAGGCAGGATCGGAAATATCGATACTTTAGGATCGATCCGCCCATCACTACTGAAAACACAGCGTGCAAGTTTTGATGGCTCTGAATCTGATCTCTTACAGTTCTTCACAAAAATGGAATTATCTCCGCTTTTAGCTAAAAAATTTGAGAGGTGATAAGAGAACAAATGAAGGTAGGATGAAAGTTTTTTTTTTTTTTTTTTTTTTTTTGAAAGCGGATGGGTCTGTTCTTTCATTTGATATTTTATGTTTATATAAAGAAGATGATTTTTCTGCAAGGCATTAAACTAAAACTGGGTGGCAACTTAAAAAAAAAAAAACGCTGACGGGGAAAGAGTTCAGCATGCTTCCAAGCATATTTGATCATCACTTCAACAGTTGCACAATATAAATGTTAATGTATAAATTAGATGAATGGTGATTTATAAAATAAACACCACAGTCTTTAATCATATTTTCATTGTGTCTTTTAGTGATGGGTTGAATCTTCAGACGCATGCAGGGGAGCCGGCTCTTCTAAGGGAGCCGAGCCAGAAGAGCCGAATCTATGAAAAGAGCCGGGCTGAATCCGAAACCGCATACTGCCATACTATATAGTAGGCAAAAAGCAGTAGGCGAACGAATAGTATGTCCGAACCTCAGTATACGTAAAAGGGTAGGCGAGAATTAGCGGGATTTTGGAATATTTCTCGCGAGATTCAGAGGAACGTGTACTTAAGTATTGTCCGAAACCGCCTACTTACTGAAAATGTAGTAGGGGAAACAGCACGTGAACAGAGTAGTACGTCCGAATCCTCAGTATCCATAAAATCAGTAGGCGAGAAATCCCCGGATGCCCTACTGAGTCCGCCCAGATTCTGAAGCATGCATCGGATGGACACTTCTATCCCAGCTTTCCCATGATGCCACGGGAAAGCAAAGCAATCGACCGGAGATCAGCCAATCAGGTGATTTCGATACACACAGGGCTGTTCCTCAGCACCCAGACTTCACGCACAGACCCTGGATATACCGCAATTAAAGTGCTCAGCTGATTCATGAAAATAAAGCTGTTGAATTGTCACAGCTGTGTTGAGCTGACAGTAAATATGTGATGGTTTGTTAGAAAAATACATTTGAATAAAGTTTTGTTTCATATGGGATTCACTTCTATACGTTTTCATTTATTGTGATGGTTTATTCATTCATTTTTTATTCATGTTTCCAGTTGTTTTAAGTAAATACAAGAGATTGCTTCACTAAAATGTATATAATCACATTGCCTGCATTGTCTAGTTTGTATTCAAGCACAGCTGTCATCTGACAATCGATATTAAATTACAATCTGCTTGTTTTACTTATTTTGTCCACTACAAAATAATGTGTAATATATCTGTAATACTGTTACAGATCAAGTTACTGATGCAATCAGGTGTTAGTGCACCTGTCCCTCATACACACGCATACGTTTTCATGGCTGTTATTAGGTTTGTTCGAGTTTATGCACCGCTGTAAGAACCAACAGCTGGATGACATCAAAGTACCGTGAGAGCGATTCCAGAAATCATACGGAGAAGTCTGATTTCGAGTTGCTCTCGCGGTATTGTGATGTCAAAATCCTGTCGGTTCTTGTGGTTCCGCATGAACTCGAACAAGTCTACTACGTCATATGTCACATGATAACGTCAACATGGCGAATGCTGTCCATACTTAACGCAAACGTACATACTGCCATAGCGCACATTAAGTAGGTACCCAGTGAAATTCAGTACCTACACAGTAAGTATGCGATTTCGGATTCAGCCCCGGACTGCCATCACTAAAATGAAGAGCCGAAGCTTGAGCCGAAAGAGCCGAATCAATGGAAAGAGCCGGACTGCCCATAGTGTCTTTGCTGCGTCTGTGTTGTTTGGGAACTGCGCTCTGTTTCAGTCACACTTGATTCTGAGGAACTACTTTGTTTGGCGGAAGAGTAATATTTGTACTAATATAATTACAACTTATTTTTGTTTTATTTTATAAAATCCCTCTAACGTTATGCATATGAAGTAACCGTTTTATAAACGCAATAAACCCCCTCGAAGCAGTGGGGTTACAGTGCATTTTATAACAGCTAAGGGGGTTTTAGGCACTCCGCTTCGCGTCGTGCCTAACAACGCCCCTTAGCTGTTATAAAATGCACTGGTAACCCACTGCTTCTTGGGGTTTATTGCTTTATTAACGGTGGGACTTATTCGTTGCTCTAACACGTAGACTTCCCTTGCGAAAATTAACCTTTAGGGTTGTTCGACTTCCTGCGGCGCCGCTAGAACTGACAGACGGATGACGTTAAAGTGCTGCGAGAGCGAGACGAAATTACACTTTGTATGATTTCTCGAATCGTTCTCGCGGTACTTTGACGTAACCCGGCTGTCGGTTCTTGCAGCGCCACGTGAAGTCGAACAAGCCTAGTGTTTTACTACGGTTAAAAACATGGTTACAGTAGTAAAACCATAGTTACCACAAAATAACTATGGTTTGAAAAAAATATAGTTAAAACGTGTTTACTGTAGTAAAACCATTTTGCTAAAAATCAATACACAAAAAACCTTGGTTACTACACTTTTACCACAAAAACATGCTCAATTTCTTAGGGGTATGGCAATGTCAGTCTAATGCCAAAGAAAGGAGTAAATTATAACATTTAAACAAAACGTAAACTTCACTTGTAAGCACCGTGATTAATGACTTACCTGGGGCACGTTCAATCTCACACCGGTGCGCAACGTTTTGCTACGGTTTCCGGGTTGAACGACATGTTTCCTGGAAACGGTGTGCAACGGAATGCAACAGGTTTTAGAAGCGTTTTCTCTTGTTTGGTGGGTGTGTCAGAAATGTCGGCCCAATCAGCGGCAAGATGTATAAAACCACGCGGTAGTAAGAGACAGCTCCCTCAATGGGTTCAAGTTGGAATGTTGTCTTTCATTCTGGACGGCAAGGTCAGTGAATGTAACATCGAGGGTATTTTACAGTATTAAACACACATTTATAACGATTTCATCAGGCTTTAGAAACATTTAAAAAAGAACACAAAGAATGGCCTCACAGCTACCGTAGTTGCAACTCTTGCGTCATCACAACAGGGTGTTCAATGCATCACCGTTTCTGTTTAATAAACGTTGTGCAACGTTTTGTCGGGGCTGAACGCAGCCCTGGACAGTGATTTGCGCGCAGAAGAAATCAGCCAATCGCAAGGAGGCTCGAACTCCATAGCAACGGAGGCAGAGGATTCTGGGCAATGCAGACGTCCGAAACTGATTTTATTTTTTTTACAAAGTAGAAAAAATCATAATTGACGGCCATAACACCGCATTGTTGAATTATCAAGCACCCGTTAGATGTGTTGAGAAAAGATGTAGTTTTAGCTGGTGCCTTCACCATAGTAGTGGTTGAAAAGGCTCATCGGTAGGCTACTGTAGTATTTACTCATATATTTGACACACCAAAACGATGAAAAATCTGTATTAAACAGGGTTGCCAACTCTCACGCATTTAGCCTCAATCTCACGATCAAAAAAGAAATCTCACGCTAAAATAGACATTCTTCTAGGCTGTTTTTTGTTTCCACTCATGTGCATGGCCGTACCCACCATTGAAGTCTTCGTCTTTGTCTTATTTAACCCAACGGTCAGCGCTTGTTTAGCTTCTTGCGGCACAGCGCAGACCGATCTGCATGTGACGTCTTAGCAGCGCGAGACCGATTCAACAGTAAATGGCTCAGTATGCTTTTAAATCGATCTCGCGGTCGTGTGATGTACAAGCCACCAGGTCTGCGCTGTGCCCCATTAAGATAAAGTCAAATTGACTCACAGATGACGAATCCAATCACAGACAGAGGTGCAAGTCAAAGGAGGACAGCTGCGCGATTCCTCAGAAAGTGGAAGAGCAGGTGCAAGAAAGATGTAAGTAATTAAACGCTGACTATTATACAGCTGTATAATGATTAGATTCACATTCACACCATTCTGGGCCCAATATAGTAATTTCCTGAATATAAGCAGCACCATGGGGAGCAATCACGTAATGAATCAAATAGTCAAAGTAACATTTAACAAAAATAAACTTATCAAAACAAAAAGAAACTTGCCAGAAACAAAAAGAAACTTATCAAAACAAAAACATCAAACATGTTAGGTTAGATGTAAGAGGATTGTAGTGGCGGCAGTTGGGTCCGTTGGTCCATGACCATGCCCAGGTGAAAAAAAAGTGCACTAAAATACACTTTATTTAAGTACACTTAGTACACTTTTCCACAATATACTAAAAGTGCTCTATTTTCGCACACTAATTTTGAACTTAGTATACTAAAAAGTAGTATTTAGTACTTCTTAAGATGAACTTAATACCATCTTAGTGTACTCAACTGTGCTATTTTGAGACACCATGAAGTTGAACTAAAATGTATTTTTAACATACTAGGTCTGTATTTAAAAAAAATATATTTAATTATAACTTGAAGTACACTTGAACCCACCTTTAAGCATTTTTAAATATACTTTAAAGTATACTAATGGTATGTTAAAATAATATTCCAAATGTATTCCCAGGTGAAAAAAGTTCACTAAAATACACTATTTAAGTACACTTTCCACATTATACTAAAAGTGCTCTATTTTCACACACTAATTTTGAACTTAGTATACTAAAAAGTAGTATTAAGTACTTTTTAAGATGAACTTAAAACCATCTTAGTGTACTCAACTGTGCTTTTTTGCGCCGCCATCTTAGAGTGATGCGCATTCAGGATGAGAGCTTACGCAGCGTACAGAGTTTCTCTGCTGCTGCTCTGTGCCCCCGCCCTCCGAATTTGTCATACGTCACTAAGAAAAGTGCGTACACTACGCTAATACTCTCTCCTGAGTCTAAGATGGCGGCGCTACCGGAAGGTAGTTTATAACGTTAATAACATTTTAAATATGGATATTTCTACAACAACACCGCACGGATTACCCACAGAAGACCTTTGTTTATCATCCTGGAGCCGTTTGGATTTAATTTGTGACGGATGGACGCACTTTTTTTGGACTTGAAGGTCGTGGACTATTGCTGGACCCCGTAACATTACATTTAATCAACTGAAAGATATAAAATATTTTCTAAAATATCCGAAAATGTGTTTGTCTGAAAAACGATGGACATATGCAACTCGGACAGCTTGGGGGTGAGTAAATCATGGGTTTAATATCGTTTTTGGCCGAACTATCCCTTTAACTCATTCTAAAATGATACCTATTCTGTATTCATACAACGAACCGGTTTCTTCCATCATTAACAACTAATTAAATGTTAAAGAAACAACTAAGTATGTATTTACTGCTATTGAAATGATTTTACAATATAAAACAAAGATCAGTGAAATCCAATGAGCTACTTTTATCAAATTGTGGAACATTAATACATCAATATGAAAAGTACACTATGAATATGCAACCATTGAATAATTATATAATCATAATGATGTAATTCTCTAAACAAAAAGTTACTGGACAAATGCAGAAGTGCATTTGAACTTACTCGAGATAAACCTACAAATGGCTGAACCAAAACACAGAGCAGTTTAAATGTCACGTTTAAGTGGAGGGTCACTTCTTCCTGCCATTCAGACACTGAAGACTTAATCACAAGGTCTGTGAAAAGGAAACAGAATATATACAAAATTAACCAATAATTAATGAACATATGCATTAGAATTTTGTTAACTTCTCAGTTTACCTTTTAAAGCTTTGACTGTGTCCTCATCAAGCTTGACATGAGTGTCCGTTTGATCCGTCGCTACATGGCACTCTACAAGTTACATTGAACAAAGGGTTATAGGAGGCTTAACTCACCGACACTGATATAATGCAACCTGTGTGTATTACAGGATATTCTTTACTTTGATAATTGTGTTTTATTTTAACCAAGGGCATTTTCCATTGACATGTCTATTGTGGTCTTGCTTACAAGAAAAGTTCACCTCTGTTTAAGGAGATTTAAGGAAATCAGAAGTCATGCCAATGGATTCTATGCACGCTTAACTTCCACAATTGACTCAAGGCTGCTCTTAAGTTTCTGATGCGGGAGATTTAAAGCAGAGTGACAGCAGAATCGCTAAAATTACTTGTTTGCTGGATTTACCCAAATTTACAACCTATGATGTGTGAAGAATTGTCCAGATGTGCAAACTGAGAAAGGTTGCAAGTTTTATGTGTTATCTCTGTAATCATTAAGATATATTCAGCTAGCCTGTACTAGCAGTGCTTACATTGTGCTGTTTTTTACAATCCGTCCAGCAGGCTAATCACGTTAGTAATATATTATTGTCTTTGTAATGTTGTCTAAAAGTGTCCGGTCCAACATCCAATAGGAAAATTCAACTGCAGTACAGGGCTCAAAATTAACTTTTTTTTGGTAGCACTGGTGCTCACAACTTTAAAGAGTTAGGAGCACCAGCAAAAATTTAGGCGCATCCATCCAAAAATTTAAAAAGCACCACAACTACAATGTATATGTTAATAGATTTATTTTATTAAAATAAAATGCAACCACCAGGCTTTACATATCCTATGGCCAGCATTTAAATTTGGTCTTTTATTTTTTACTGCATAGATTCCTAAATTAATACCCAACTGCTTTTGAAATAGTATAGCAATAATAATTTACCAATTACAGATTTAAGGTAAAATGATTAAGATTACAATAGAAAATCTAGCAAACAAGTAAAACACTGATTAATTGGGACATTTACAAAAGTGACATTAATACCCAGGTGAAAAAGAAATATATTTAAATAGTATTTTTTGGGACATACTTAATATATTTAAAAGCTACTATACTAAATGCATATTAAATGTATTATATTGAACCCACTTCAAATATATTAAATGCATTTCAAGATATATTTAAAGTCAATTTTAATCTATTTGCATTATATTTAATATATTGAAATTGTGTTAAATTGGAACAACTTCAAATATATTTAGTGCAATTTAAGTGTACTTCTTTAAAATTCATTTGAAATGCACTTCTCATACACTTAAAAATACAGTTAGAATACATTTAAAGCTTAATTTAACTGTGCTTTAAGAACACTTTAATAGTACTTCAGCATATTAGAAATATACTAGCATTACATTAATAGAAATGTATTAGCATTACACTTCTATTTTATTATAAAGCTGTTTTTAATATTTAAAATGTTATATTAAAATCATTAAATTTTAAGACACATACACAGATTTTGAATACAGAAACAATTTAATATACTTCATATTGTGTTGTGTACATTACAAAAATACCTAAAGTAAATTAATCAAGCACAGAGACATACATAATCTCTTGACCAAAGAGAAACAAAACAAATATCAGAGAAATGCAATTACAGAGCTACTTCTATCAAATTGTACAACATTAACATTAAATGTATTAATGAAAAGTACACTATGAATATGCAATCACTAAATATTCATAAGCAATGATTATATAATAATCATAATGTAATTCTCTGAATAAAAAGTTACTGAAAAAAAAATGTTTTAAATGCAATTTAAAGACGGAGTGCACAATGTTTGAAAAACGCTTTGGAAAAGGAAATTGGGCCGACTACCAAAACACACTTGTAGCCAACCAGCAGTAAGGGGCGTGTCTACTAACCGACATCCTTGCCGGGGTTGCGTATGTGTGTGGTGGCTCTATCAAAAGAAGGTCCAGATTCTATTGGGGTAGAGGCATGTTTGTTTAGGTAATTTGAAATGTTAACATTGGCTTTCAAAAATAGTGCACTCCGCCTTTAACCAACTTAAGATAAACCTATAAAAAGCTGAACTAAAACACAAAACAGTTTAGATATCACATGTTTAAGTGGAGGGTCACTTCTTGCAATTCAGACACCGTAGTAATTGAAGACTGCTTTATCACACGGGCTGTGAAAAGGAAACAAAATATACCAATTAACCAATAATGAATGAACATTTGGCTATCCATGTTTAAAATAAATTGGCATAGATATGCATGTATGGAAGTTTTGTTAACTTCTCAGTTTACCTTTTAAAGCTTGACTGTGTCCTCATCAAGCGTGTCAGTTTTATCTGTCAGAGCACTCTACAAGTGGGAATGAAGATAGGATTAGAACAGGCTCATGAAATAAAACAACCTGTGTGTATTACAGGATATGTTTTACATTGATAATTGTGTTTTATTTGAACCTAGATCATTTTCCATTGTTTGTCTATTGTGGTCTTGCAAACTTAAGGTTCACCTCTGTTTAAGGAGATTTAAGGAAATCAGAAATGATGCCAAACAGGGCTCCAGACTGCTATCAAATGGTGGCCACCAAAATTTGAGAGTGTGCCACTGAATTTTACATCCGGTCGCACATGTGTGACCAGCAAATTTGACCTTTTTTTGTGATTTGACACTGAATTTGAAAAAGTACATTGTACTTTCTGAATCTATAATTTAAGTATTTATTAGTAATACAGTATAAATTAGTAGACATGTGAATATTTGGTTAGCATGTTGTTTTACCGTGTGTGCCCCTTAATTTTCTGGTTGCGCCCCTAAAATTTTCAGTTGGGGGCCACTGTGCTCCTAGTAAAAAAAGTTAGTCTGGTGCCCTGCCAAATGGTATATGCAAGGATGACTAGGCCAAGTCCCTTACAGCTTTACAATAAAAACAAACGGTTTTTACAAGAATAATTCAAAAGGACAGAAATTAGCCACCTGGAATGGATGTGTTGCAAACGTTTTTCTTCCGAATCACTCCACAATTGTCCCGATTCAAAAATGTCAATAGCAGTTGATCTGAAAAACAACAGGCAGGTAAATGATGATTTAATGATTTGTTTTCGTTTTAAGAATTACTTACCCCGAGTACAATATATTTAAGACAATATAATATAATCAAACCCAGCCTCGGCAGTTTTACAATCTCTCATAAAAGTATCCCTTCTTACAATGTCATTTTTGTGTCCATATGTAATTAGAAATACATTTAAAAATAAACAAAAAGACAATAAGGTTGTCAAGATTGAACTGATATAAACATTAGCCATTGAACATTACTGGAGTTATAATAACCATATGGTAATATCATGGTATTTTCAGGTAAGACAGCTCAAACATTCATTTTAAACTAACGTTAGCGTTGCAAGAGAAACATTAGAAAAACTTAAACGTGAAAACAAATAGCAACAACAAACTTACCACCAAGAATAAGTCTTTCTATGAGCTATATCTTCATTTGTTCCTGTCTACTTGGGATCTGGTTGGTCATATTTATGTCGCTGTGCTAAAAAAAAAGAAAGGTTTTAATGATTTCTGAAATGATTTTCTGAAATGCTGAAGAGAAATGCCTAACGTTAGTCAGAAAATAAAGATGTTCCAATTACCACACGCAACACAGACATAACGTTACATAAAAAAGCTGGGTTAAATGTAATGTAATGTTTACTTATTTAATGGTTAACTTAATAAAGAAATGCGAAAATCTGTCATCACTTACCCTCGTGTTGTCTCGTTCAACTCCAAACAAAAAGCGAAATACTTTTTCCCTCGACGTCAGATCCACTAAAACTGCTCACATTTTAAATCGAGTTGTTTTATCTTAGTCCTCTGGTGAAATACGATCGCCGATTAATTAAATAAATACGTTTAATGCAGAGTCGCCATCTAATTTAACAGTTTATACGTTTAACGCAAGCAACCGCATGCACTCTGAACTCACTGAACAACTACAGCTTTCAAATAGCACCGTGACGTGTTACTATGACAACAACCAATCAGGTTTAGTCACGTGTGTCACGTGTGTTGTTTGAACGTAAACACTAGCAAACGTAAGATTTTAAGCAAATCTTTGAAAAAATAGCTTATTGTGCAATCGGAATGATATAATGTTGAAATGTTTGAGGAAAGTTCAATGTTAGCTTATTACAATTAATGAATCATGTTTTGAAAAAAGTATGTTTTATCCAAATATACTAAAACTTCACTAGAAGTACATTTATGTTAAGCATATTTCTTAAAAGTGTAATTATGCATATATTTATTACCAGCATACTTCTAGTACACTTAATATAAATACATTAAAAATATTCTTAAGTTTAGCATATTTCTTAAAAATGTAATTATGCATATATTTATTACCAGCATACGTAGTACACTTAATATAAATACATTAAAAATATTCTTAAGTTTAGCATATTTCTTAAAAGTGTAATTATGCATATATTTATTACCAGCATATAATACACTTAATATAAATACATTAAAAATATTCTTAAGTTTAGCATATTTCTTAAAAATGTAATAAAGCATATATTTATTACCAACGTACTTCTAGTACACTTAATACAAATACATTAAAAATATTCTTAAGTTTAGCATATTTATTAAAAATGTAATAAAGCATATATTTATTAGCAATGTACTTCTAGTACACTTAATACAAATACATTAAAAATATTCTTAAGTTTAGCATATTTCTTAAAAATGTAATTAAGTATATATTTATTACCAATGTACTTCTAGTACACTTAATATAAATACATTAAAAATATTCTTAAGTTTAGCATATTTCTTAAAAATGTAATTAAGTATATATTTATTACCAGTGTACTTCTAGTATACTTTTAAAAAAATACGTTTAAATGCAATTTAACGTATTTTTAATACACTTCAAATAAGTATGTTGGAAATACAAATGTATTATAAACATACTATTTGTATTTTAAGTATATTTTTAATACATTAAATACTACGTCTTTTTGACCTGGGTATAGAAGGCTTAATATAGAAGGCTTATATTGGTATTGATAACTGCATTACCAGGATGCTATTACTACTAAATATGTTTTTAAAAATCTATTTTTTTATAAAAACATACCATCAACATTGTCGTGTTCCACATCAACATGGACCACAAGGATGTTTGTCGGATGTCCATTCACCAGCGCATGCGCACATACACTATCAAACACTCTTTGACAGACAGGTCGGTGTCTCCATCAATAATGAACACATTTGTCATGACACTATTTGTGTTTTTGGCACTTTCACCATGTTTAAGCAAGGTCTGTCGCTTAAAATGTTTTGATTCCGCCACCAACGCCGTTTTACAGGATTTACAGTAAGCAAAGTAAGTTACATCGAGCCATTTTCATAGAGGAGACACTCGAAATCTTTAAGCCACTCTCTCTGAAAGGTTTAACGTCAAGTCTTATTTTCCGGTGGTGGAGTCGCATTTGAATCCGGATCGTCGTCATTAATTACAGTAGTAACATTGGCTGTAGTCGGCTTGTTCTCGTCATGCTCGCGGTGCGTCTTATTTTCGCGCTTCACGTACCAACGTAGCACGGCAACAAGGAATGACTGACGCTCATATTAGCCAATCTGCGGTCTTCATTAAACGTAAGAACTTAATGGTGAAATTTGATTGGTTATGTAACGTTGGGGAGAACACTGAACCTGGGACAGCAGCACGCAGCATCACAATCTAAATCAAGTCGCACCACAACAAAATGGGCAGTCGCAGAAATGCTCCCAAATATATTTTAAGGTCGCACAGATTAAATTTTGGTCGCATATGCGACCAAAATATTCGCAATTTCGAGCCCTGACAGTAGCCACCGTTCAACCTGAAGAGGGCAGCACTCAGACGTTTTTACACCATATATTGTAGTATTGAAACACTTTATATCCAAATGTCAAAAAACTTACACTAATAAAGCATCATTCTTACAGATCATAAACTAAAAAAGTTGGTTTAGGGTTTAGTTACTCTATAAACATTAGCATTAGAAAAACACAAAAGTTATCTAAATATTATACAAATACTGTAGAACTAAAAACTTACCACCAAGAATAAGTATTTTTACGGGCTGTATCTTCATCTGTTCATCTCTACTTCGACTTATTAGATATTCTCGGCTCTGATTGGTCAATTTGAATGCCGCTGTGCTAAAAAAAGACAGGCTGTCATGATTTCTGAAATACAACAAGAGAAATGAAATGCCTACCTTTACTCACAAAAAAATGTAACGTTATGTTCCAAAAGCCACACAACATACACGCTTTAAGAAGCTGGGTTATACTGTAATACTAAATGTTCTACTTATTTAATAGTTCACTAAAAATAAAAAGCAAAAATCTGTCATCACTTAACTTACCCTCATGTTCTCTCATTCATCTTCAAACAAAAACCGATGTACTTTAATGAAATCCAAGAAACGTATATTTCCCCTCGATGTCAGATCCACTTGATACTTAAAAACTGCTCACATTTCAAAAGGTTAATCGCAACAGCAATAAAAACCATCGCCGAAGTAATCCATGTGAATCGCGTTGTTTCAGCCAAGTCCTCTGATGATCACTATATATAATTTAACAGTTTTAGTTTCAACTTTTAATCCACATTTACCAACGATCACGCACGTTGTGTATCGAACAACTGAATCAGGAAGCCAATGTGACGTACTGAATCCCAAGAACCAATGAGGTTTAGTCAGGTCCGTCACGTGTGTTGTTTGAATATAAATACTAACAAATTTATGTGGATTAACTTTGTAAAATCAATATATAATGCAAGTTCAATGATATGATGTTGAAATTGCAATGTTAGCCTATTAAAATTAATGTACATGTTTAAAAAAATATATGTTTTTTTCTAAATACACTAAAACTTCTGTAAAAGTATGCTTGTGTTTAACATACTTTTTTTTTAAATGTGTAATTAAACATATATTTTTCCCAGCGTACCTCTAGTGCTCTTTTTAGAAATACGTTAAATGTATGCTTGAGTTTAGCATACTTATAAAAAGTGTAATTAAAAATATATTTATTACCAGTGTACCTCTAGTGCACTTTTTAGAAATACATTAAAAGTATGCTTGAGTTTAGCATACTTTTTTAAAGTGTAATTAAAGATATAATTATTACCAGCGTACCTCTAGTGTACTTTTTAAAAATACATTAAAAGTATGCTTGAGTTTAGCATACTTTTTTAAAGTGTAATTAAAGATATAATTATTACCAGCGTACCTCTAGTGTACTTTTTAGAAATACATTAAAAGTATGCTTGAGTTTAGCATACTTGTAAAAAGTGTAATTAAAAATATATACCAGTGTACCTCTAGTGCACTTTTTAGAAATACATTAAAAGTATGCTTGAGTTTAGCATACTTTTTTAAAGTGTAATTAAAGATATAATTATTACCAGCGTACCTCTAGTATACTTTTTAGAAATACATTAAAAGTATGCTTGAGTTTAGCATACTTATAAAAAGTGTAATTAAAGATATATTTATTACCAGTGTACCTGTAGTGCACTTTTTAGAAATACATTAAAAGTATGCTTGAAATTAGCATACTTTTTTAAAGTGTAATTAAAGATATAATTATTACCAGCTTACCTCTAGTGTACTTTTTAGAAATACATTAAAAGTATGCTTGAGTTTAGCATACTTATAAAAAGTGTAATTAAAGATATATTTATTACCAGTGTACCTCTAGTGCACTTTTTAGAAATAAATTAAAAGTATGCTTGAGTTTAGCATACTTTTAAAAAGTGTAATTAAGCATATATTTATTACCAACGTACTTGTAGTACACTTTTTTTAAATACATTTAAAAGCTATTTAACATATTTTTAATACACTTTAAATAAGCACGTTGGGAATACAAATGTACTAAAAACATATTACTTAAATTTTAAGTATATTTTTAATACATTAAATACTACTTTTTTCACCTGGGCAATTCTGGTCAACATCCAAACTAGGTCCACTATTTGGACCGCCCACAATGACCCTATTTGGACGTCATATTGACGGGCAACATTTGACGTTTAAACTGGGTAATTTTTTGAACGTCATTTGGACGTCATATTAACAGGCAACATTTGAGGTTTAAACTGGGTAATTTTTGGACGTCATTTGGACGTCTATGACAGGCCTACTGTATGTCTATATTACATGATTAGGCCTATAAAAATGTGTTTATTTACAAATATCAGCATTATTGTACCAACATGATTAATACATACGAATAGTATATATTATTATTACAGTACTGTTTTTTTCTGCTTTCTTGAATTACATACAAAATTCATCTAAATGTACCATTAAAAATATGTAATTAAATGTGTAGTTTGTTATATTAAAAGTATATGACCATACTAACAATTTAACATGAAAATATTCTCATATATGTTGAGTTCATGATATGAATGCAATAAGAATGCCTTATATACGATTTGAAAGTATGGCCATGTGGCCGAGATCGAGAGTTTGAATCCCACAGCCAGCAGGAAATGTCTATAGGGTTTTGGTGCGGTGGATGGGTGAAGTGCAGAGGCAATCATGTCTTTTCGCTTTTTTCATGTCTCTTTTCCTTACACGGCGGTCCGGTTGTCAACATTTTTAGACGTGCAGAACACGTCGGGAAAAAGACGTCCCCTGGCGTTACAAAACAACCCCTTTTATGGACCGGATTCAGACGTCCAAAAATTACATGAAAAAGACGTAATTCCGACGTCACTTTGCGCAGTGGGTATTGTGTATCGTCGATCTCACAGGCTGACGATAGGACGATCTCAAAATGGGCCATATCGCCCAACACTAGTCGAGACAGTACGCTCAGGACCGCTTTCCCGATACTGACAAGGACATTTAAGGTTCAGTGGACAACTTGCTTTCAATGAATGGTTAATGTCTGTAGCCCTTTTCACACACATATTTAAAGTCTTGCACTTGGTAGGTTTTTTTGTAGCTTCTGAAGTTTGCTTATCCGTGATTTCTCGGAACCACATGTGTATTTTTTTGTTTATGATAAGATCATAAAGGAGTGTGTTACACCAGTGATTTCCAAACCTGGTCCTCAAGCACCCCCTCCCAAAAAGTTTTAGATGTCTCCTTATTTAACTCATCGGGCCCTATTTTAACGAGTAAGCACATTGTCTAAAGCGCACATCACAACGTCTAAATGGGTGTGTCCGAATCCACTTTGGTAATTTAACGACGGGAAAAATGGTTTGTGCGCCGAGCGCATGGTCAAAAAGGGTTTGTCCTATTTTTTTAATGAGTAATGGGAATATTTTGGGTATAATGTGCAATAAACCAATGAGAGTCTTATCTCTCATCCCCTTTAAAAGCCAGTTGCACTGGCGCTATGTCTAATCCCTATTTAGATGACGGACTTTGTAAACGGAAAAACTAAGCAGAGGAAGAAGACCCCCAGTTTAAGAATAATGTTAAATAATTGTGTTGTTTTTAACTTGTATTGAAATTGTTATTTTTTTTATTAAAACCTTTAAAACCCATTTTCTGTTAGTCATGGAAGTAAAAATAGAAGGCTTTTAATTGCTTTAAATGTATCATATGTATCAATATCATCAAAAAAGTATGTAAGAAAAGGTTTGTACTCTAAAAATACTTTCTTTGTAACAAACAGGAGATAAAGAATTTACAAACGGCTCTCCGCACGTTTCAGCACTTGGACAGTGTCAGTTTTTTTTAAGCATTACTTAAAAATGTTTCTCATCTCACCATATCCACATACAGTGTCATCATATACAATAAATCCGTGAGGTAGCATTAAAAAAAAAAAAACATTTAAAAACAGATGCATTTGTTTAAAGCAAAGCATTTATTTACTTACCAGGCTACAGGTGAAGCAGCTCTTTGTGCCTTCTAACGTCTCATAATTAGTCCTCATTTATGTCCAAGAGACTTAATAATAATCTTTTACATTCAATCCTTTAATCTTTCATATTTAAAAGCATTTTTGTACTGCTGCGCATTCATGATTGCGATAAGCAAACCCGCGTTGTTGTCCCGTTTATAGGTGCATATTACTACTGCGCTCTTTAAATAACAAAAAACATATTGCGCCATTGACTTTAGACTTTGCGTAGTCTATTTTGGTTGCCTCAAAATAGCAACGCGCCAGCAATGCACCTGAACACACCTCGTTTTCAGACCAGAACGCCCATGGGCGCAAAAGGGGGCGCAAATGCATTTGCTATTTAAACAACGTGGCGCTAAACTTGAAAATGATCATTGCGCTGTATTGCCACGGGTGTAAGATAGAGCCCATCAGCTTGTTAGGGAGACATGTTTACCATTTTGGAAGGAGGCTGATGAGTTGAATCAGGTGTTTTAAATACATATTTGGGAGGGGGTGCTCGAGGACCAGAATTGGGAAGCACTGCTTTACATGCTGTTTTGTTATGCTGGTGAATGTTCATAGCTGATAGTGACGAGCCCCCTGATTTCTTCTTCAGTCCAGTTTGCAGATATTTCTCATTGTGAATGTTAATATTCATTTAAATCTGCCATGTCAAAGGGGAAAAGGCTATATTTTTGTTGTGATGACACAATATTTATGTCAACTAATTATCGACATTGAAATTGACACCGGAGATTCTATCGACCAAACGCAACAGCTATAAGTCTAGCATACACATAATTGCATTCACTAACCTTTGCCTCAGTTTATAAATAACTTAATAATCACAACTATCCACTACCTAAAAAGCTATGAACAGCAGTCATGCTAATTTTCTCTATTTGCAGACTGGATCCCGCCTCTGTCAGATGACCTTACACAAATGGAAAGATGACATCAGCCCTCGCAAGGACTTCAGACGATGCCAGGCAGCACTGGACTACATACAGTGGTAATCATGTGTGTTTCATGTTTAACTTTATGCCTTTTGGAGATCATTTCATCTTCCCCTCGCTTAAATATTTACATTAACAGATTTTTTTTACCATTTTTTCGTGTATGTGTGTGTTGTAATTTACTTTTCTCAGTTCGAAATAAATAAATAACAACATAAGGGTGAGTAAATGATAAAATTATAATTTTTAGGTAAACTTTTAGTTTTGAAGGATTATTTACTCAACCCCATGCCATCCAAGATGTTTGTCTTTCTTTCTTTAGCCCAACACAATTAGAGTTATATTAAATACTGTCCTGGCCAGTGGCGGCTGGTGACTGCTCTTCTGAGGGGTGCGAATTCATGTGTAAACCATGTGCATCACTCGTCTTGTCAAAAGAAGTGCCTGCTGCACATGCGCCAAAACTGTTATGATAAAAGAGATGCTCACATTCACAAAATACACCCAACACATTCACTTAACATTAAACTCTTGTTACATATGAGATAATGCAGGTATCTTTTATCATAAACCCTTCAGATGTGTGTGCAGCAGGCACTTATTTTGATATGAGACGTGATTCACATGCAGGGCCGTGCACAGACCTTTTGAGGGGCATGTGCTGAAACTGAAAAAGGGTACCCCCTCCAAATAAATATCACTTAATAATCATCTTAATAGCTTTTTATTTATTCACTATTAATGATTGAAAAAAATCACTATTAATGAATGAAAAATGACATTTTATGATAGCTTGGCATTATACAGTGCAAAGGATATCTGCCCTTGTAAGTTGACTTTAACAATTTACATCCTGGGTGTTTGTCTGTATTAGGCCTATTTGTAGTCATGTGTTTGTGAAGTGCTCGCTCTTATTTAATTGTAGAATATATTAATTTAAATTTTTTCCTCTGCTTACATACATAAAGTTACATAAAAATATGTTTGAAGAAAAAAAGGTATTCTGTTTGGTTTTATAAGCTAATTTGTATTATTTGGTTAACATGTTTATGTATGTGATTGAGAAGAGTGGGAAATAGGATATTAAAGATCAAAATAGGAGATTATACTACACTATAGCCATACCATAAGCATATTCAACATGTATATGCCTACCTGGTGCTGAGGACCAGGAACCTTGGTCTTTTGAAGGTGCAAATAACTGCATTACTAAAAAAGTATACTAAATACTAAATAGACTTAACTCTATGTAGTTGATTTCAGAATAAAAAGTTATGAACCAAATAATCATACAACTCCCTTGACTAATTCAAGGCATAAGATACATGCATATACAATAAATTATATCCAGATTGCATACTGTAATGAGTGACAGGGCAATATAATGTACATACTTGTATCCTTTACACGTTTTTCGTCTCTATCCAGTTTTCCCAACTGGGCATCTGATGTCTAAGACCTTTCTAATCTGATATGTTTTTGGTGTTAATGTAGGCTAAACATTTACCCGCGCGGGCGCGTCTTCTCGCGTGAGATGTGTTGACTTTAGTTAAACGATTAATACGCGTCATGCAAAAAAAACGGTAAAAACCCGACCGTGCATTCCGTATTGTTGTCACGGGTGCCCTTCACATGGGTGAACACTTGTTTAAAAACTGCTCGCGCTTTGTCAAAAACTCAATTTGGTCGCATTTTGCGCCAGCCCTTGCTGCAGTTTGGAGCCCTTAGTGCCCCCTGATTGCCCACTCGACCAATCCCGTCTATGGATAATTCGGCTCTGCTCAAATTTATAAAACATGCGCCGTTATATACATACTAGTGTTTCTTTCGTAATGAGACAGCATTGTACTCAAACAACAAGATACTTATTTACCGTTGCAAGACGTTCAGCTGCCTCTGACTGCTGTGGAACTTCAGCTCGCTGCACTCAGGGGGCGGAGTTAAGAGGTTTGACAGACAGTTTGAGCGGATCCAAAATATTTAGTTTTTTAATAATTTTATTTGATAAATATATTTGTAAAACACACAGACAGACGTAAATGTTTAACAATAGCATTAATTTATATATTTAAAAAAATAATAAAACACCTCCAAAAAAGGGCACTTCGGAGTGTAAGGACAAAAAGGGCATGTGTTCTGCACAGGTTGAGCCCTATCTGTGCACGTGCCTGTTCACATGGGTTTACTCGACACGCCCAACACATATTTTAAAATGACGAACCACAAACATGACGGGCTACATACATGTTGGGATGAGCTTTGCATTGCATTGTGCGCCCTCGAAAAATAAGTCATTGTCTGCCACTGGTCCTGGTTCTTCAATGCTTAATAATGGCATTGACTGGGCATCAATGTTTTGAAGCTCCAAAAGTGCATCCATCCATCATTAAAGTGATCCATATATAACCTGATGCAAAATGATAGGCTTGTGAGAAAAACTTTATATTTTTTTAAGCTTTAAGCGAGTTACGATGCATATGTAATGTAAACAGACAATAACAACTCAATCACATTGGTTCTCATGTGTCTCATCACAATTCATATTACGACTAGTCATGAGATGCATAACATCCAATGCGATAACACGTGCCGCCATATTTAAATTGTCTTTTTAACTTTGTAAATGTCTTGTCTCTATCACAAAAGCTATAAATAAAAATCTGAATATTTCTTTCTCACAAACCTATTTTTTAGCTTCAGAGGACATTAACCCACTGGGTTATATATGGATTACTTTAATGATGGATGGATATAGACCATTTCAGCAGAAACAACATAAACAAGCGGCTGTCGCGGTCCGCACGTAACTTCCGGTAAACTCTGTTAAGAATAAATAACAACAAAGTTCTTTAAACATAGTGTAGTGGAGGACTTTTATTATGCTTTTATTTTCATATTATTATGTTTTATTTTTCATCCTATTTTTCATTTTTTAATTACAATCATAAGCTCATAAATTGTGATTCATATGGAGATCATGTTTTTCTGCTAACGTACAGAATTATGCTCTTTCTGTCTTTTGAGCAAAGTACAATGTCCAAGGACTTAAACATCATGTACTGAGAACAAGACATGCATTTTATGATTTCACTAGATTTGTGTTTAACTGTTTATTTTCTTAATCACTGACAAATTGAAGGTTATCTTCTAAATGACGTAGAAACTGATGACTACACATGTTTTAGCATCTTACTATAAATGTGTGTTCAACCTTGTAATCGGGGCTCTTAGGTTTTTAAACTTCTAGCACCACGGGGGTGAGAGCCTATTCTGCAGAATATATAAAATTCAGACAAAGAAAATTCTGTCGACAGTGTGTCTGTGTGATCCTTGACTTTGACTCTTAGTGAGTATTATTTGATGCGGCTAAAATTCCACGACAATAATGGCGACGAGGATGCGGATTCCACAGCTGTAGACTCCAGGTTTGGGAGAGACTGACTGATCACCCCTGAGACAAGAGGTCTCGGGCTCCGTACCCCAGGCCTAAGGGAAGGGAGAGTCTCAACCATTTCTGAAGTCAAAGCTGACGGAATCTGGAAAAGAACCGTTGTGGTGGCATCTGAATAGATAATAAGGTAAGCGTTATTTCGTTCGTGACCATGGATCAGGGTAATTCGAAAGGGAGTACAAAGTCAATGGATCTGGAAAATGGCGTGTATGCTCGAGTGATCAAATCAAAGGGCACGGGGGCGTTGGAAAGCTTAAAATCTGGGAGAAAAGGTATGATTTTCCTCCTAAAGGAACACTGAGTGTAAAAGCACTCATTTTATTAAGGGAAAAATCATTGCGGATGGCAGAGAAATGAGAGCACAGAGTAAGATAAAGACCAAGGACGAACTGACTCAGACTAAGTCAGAGCTAAACATTAAGCAAATGTTTTTCCTACATCAGATTCATTACATGATGAACCTAACTTTCTTTTTTTTTCCCCTCCTCCCTATGCACCTGCACGTACCCCACCTGGGGTACATTTCCAATTCACAAGGGTACCGCTTCTGGACGATGACCTCCAACCCCCTCCACAACGTCGCCCTCCACCACCACCTGCTCAACAAATCGCACAGATACAACAGCCAGCACGACAAGCACCACCTTCTGCACCCCCGCCACCGCTGATGCAAAAACTGCCACGTGGACCAGAATCAGAGATCATCCACATCCTTGACAGCACTTTTGAAGAGGACAAAGATGATGTTCAGATAAAGACGGAACGGGAGGCAAGGCCTAAGGAAACAGCAGAGAAGCCGTTCACCAGAGAAACAGCTATCTTCAGCTTTTGCCAAGATAGGAGAATGGGCACAGCCACAACATAACAACGCAATTTCTCTTCGCAAGGACAACGCTCCCGAGAGAACGGGCAGCAGAGAGAATGAGAGAAGAGGAGAGGAGATCCGAAAGAAAATGTTTGCTGGTATTGCGGACAGAAAGGACATTTGAAAAACCAATGTTTCCATTTCCTGAAAACTAAAGGGACACCGGAATCCCAAGGGAGCGCGGGAAACCTGCCGGTGTGTAAAGAAAGGGGCGACTGAAGCCAGGAGGGGGAAGGGGAGCATCGTACGGAGGCGGGTAAGTCCAATCTTGTTTTTTCCGCGGTTCAAATGCCATATTATCTGCTTGCTAATTCTGTTTTTTCTGATGCTGATGTGTGTGAAAAAGGGAAAGAAACGCTCTATGCAATGAAGAACTTGCTTTGCTTGAGGTTGAATGAGAAGCATACTCCAAACTGCCTCTCGAAGAAATAATGGTTGAGGGACAGGCTATGTTATTTATGGTGGACTCTGGTGCGACTAACTCTGTCATACGCAAAGATGAATTCCCATTTGTCACCTTGAGTGGGCAGTTTAACTCATCTATGAGTGCTACGGGGCATATAGTGAGGGAAGAATTTACTGCTCCACTCTGTTGTATGCATGACGGTAATGAGTTCATGCATATGTTCCTTTTATCTGACGCGTGTCCGGTAAACCTCATGGGGACCCAGGTCAAAAAGACGTAGTATTTAATGTATTAAAAATATACTTAAAATACAAATAGTATGTTTATAATACATTTGTATTTCCAACATACTTATTTGAAGTGTATTAAAAATACGTTAAATTGCATTTAAACATATTTTTTAAAAGTACACTAGAAGTACACTTGTAATAAATGTATACTTAAGTACATTTTTAAGAAATATGCTAAACTTAAGAATATTTTAAATGTATTTATATTAAGTGTACTAGAAGTACATTGGTAATAAATATATACTTAATTACATTTTTAAGAAATATGCTAAACTTAAGAATATTTTTAATGTATTTATATTAAGTGTACTAGAAGTACATTGGTAATAAATATATACTTAATTATATTTTTAAGAAATATGCTAAACTTAAGAATATTTTTAATGTATTTGTATTAAGTGTACTAGAAGTACATTGGTAATAAATATATGCTTTATTACATTTTTAAGAAATATGCTAAACTTAAGAATATTTTTAATGTATTTATATTAAGTGTACTAAAAGTATGCTGGTAATAAATATATGCATAATTACACTTTTAAGAAATATGCTAAACACAAATGTACTTCTAGTGAAGTTTTAGTATATTTGGATAAAACATACTTTTTTCAAAACATGATTCATTAATTGTAATAAGCTAACATTGAACTTTCCTCAAGCCTTTCAACATTATATCATTCCGATTGCACAATAAGCTATTTTTTCAAAGATTTGCTTAAAATCTTACTTGTTTAATTTCAAAATCTTACTTGTTTAATTTCAAACAACACACGTGACACACGTGACTAAACCTGATTGGTTGTTGTCATAGTAACACGTCACGGTGCTATTTGAAACTTGTTCAGTTTAGTTCAGTTGTTCACGGTGCATGCGGTTGCTTGCATTAAACGTATAAACTGTTAAATTAGATGGCGACTCTGCATTAAACGTATTTATTTAATTAATCGGCGATCATATTTCACCAGAGGACTAAGATAAAACAACTCGATTTAAAATATGAGCAGTTTTAGTGGATCTGACGTTGAGGGAAAAAGTATTTCGCTTTTTGTTTGGAGATGAACGAGATAACACGAGGGTAAGTGATGACAGATTTTCACATTTCTTTATTTAGTTAACTATTAAATAAGTAAAACATTACATTACATTTAACCCAGCTTCTTTATGTAACGTTATGTCTGTGTTGCGTGTGGTAATTGGAACATCTTTATTTTCTGACTAACGGTAGGCATTTCTCTTAAGCATTTCAGAAATCATTAAAACCTTTCTTTTTTTTTAGCACAGCGACATAAATATGACCAACCAGATCCCAAGTAGACAGGAACAAATGAAGATATAGCGCATAGAAAGACTTATTCTTGGTGGTAAGTTTGTTGTTGCTATTTGATTTCACGTTTAAGTTTTTCTAATGTTTCTCTTGCAACGCTAACGTTAGTTTAAAATGAATGTTTGAGCTCTCTTACCTGAAAATACCATGATATGACCATATGGTTATTATAACTCCAGTAATGTTCAATTGCTAATGTTTATATCAGTTCAATCTTGACAACCTTATTGTCTTTTTGTTTATTTTTAAATGTATTTCTAATTACATATGGACACAAAAATGACATTGTAAGAAGGGATACTTTTATGAGAGATTGTAAAACTGCCGAGGCTGGGTTTGATTATATTATATTGTCTTAATATATTGTACTCGGGGTAAGTAAATCTTAAAACGAAAACAAATCATTAATCATCATTTACCTGCCTGTTGTTTTTCAGATCAACTGCTATTGACATTTTTGAATCGGGGCAAATGTGGAGTGAAGAAAAACGTTTGCAACACATCCATTCCAGGTGGCTAATTTCTGTCCTTTTGAATTATTCTTGTAAAAAACGTTTTTTTATTGTAAAGCTGTAAGGGACTTGGCCTAGTCATCATTGCACCATTTGGCAGGGCACCAGACTAACTGTTTTTACTAGGAGCACAGTGGCCCCCAACTGAAAATTTTAGGGGCGCAACCAGAAAATTTAGGGGCACACACGGTAAAACAACATGCTAACCAAATATTCACATGTCTACTAATTTAGACTGTATTACTAATAAATACTTTAATTATAGATTCAGAAAGTACAATGTGCTGTTTCAGATTAGTGTCATATCCACTGATCTATATAAATGACTGGATTGCACATGACGTCACACTTGTGAAGCCACCGCGCCGCCATGTTGGTATACCCAAACGTTCTATTTAATCAATGGACGTTATCAGATTTTAATGATAAAACATCACTTTACTCGTCTTCGTTTTTATATCTGAAGTTACCCTGTACATTATTACAACACAAACGTCCAAAGCATGTAAATAGTTATTTACTGAAAGTTGTACATTTTGCATTTTAAACAGTTATTATACATTCATCTTTATTACAGTATCAGATCAGCAGACAGACCGCAGCATATTTAGTATTAATGACAATAAACGTGCTCATTCTGAAATCTAAATAAATAATCATGCTTTGGACAGTATGTGCATGCAATAATTTGCTAGTTTTGTAATTATGTTATCTTAACTTACATGTTACCTAAACTTATTTAGAGATATAACGCTGACCGTCACAGTGTAGCTGAATGTCAAAAAAAACTTTATTTATACCCGTGTCATTAGCAAATGCAGCAGACACACTCACCTTAACGGTTTTTTATAAATCCATTATCCTGCCCGATTAAAGGCGCTCTAAGCGAATAATGTGCGACGTCACTTCCTGTTGATGTTTGAACTGTTTTCAAACAGACAGAGCGTAGCTAACTCCTCCCCCTCCCCCTCCCTTCCGTGCTTTCATGAACGCGCCCAACCCCCACCCCCAAATCCTTCTTGTCGTTTATTGGCTGGAATACTTTGTTTTGTTTTGTGCTGGCTAGGTTTGGCCATTTGTTGATATGGCCGTTTGTGAAGCCTGGGCTGTCTACAGAGATCGCGTTTTTTTACAGTTTGATCAGGAGACAGGCAGCAAGCAGATAGTGAGGAGATGTTTCCGGTATGTAACAAAAAATGTTTTATGGTCTAAAACGCTTCAATTCGCTTAGAGCACCTTTAAAACATAAACATTGCAAATAACACCAGAATTAACAAATAATTAACGTACACATATCCTAAAAATTAACCTTGTGTAACTGATACGCTGTAAAGGGGGTAAATTTTGATCATGATTTTGAATGGAACTCAATGACGCTCTCTGCCGGTTGGGTATACCAAGATGGCGGCTCGAACTCTGCGCTGGCTTCAACTCACGCAGTTACGTCAAGCGTTCCAATCCAGTCATTTATATAGATCAGTGGTCATATCACAAAAAAAAAGGTCAAATTTGCTGGTCGCACATGTGCGACCGGATGTAAAATTCAGTGGCACACTCTCAAATTTAGGTGGCAAAATGCCACCATTTGATAGCAGTCTGGAGCCCTGTTTGGCATCATTTCTGATTTCCTTAAATCTCCTTAAACAGAGGTGAACCTTAAGTTTGCAAGACCACAATAGACAAACAATGGAAAATGATCTAGGTTCAAATAAAACACAATTATCAATGTAAAACATATCCTGTAATACACACAGGTTGCTTTATTTCATGAGCCTGTTCTAATCCTATCTTCATTCCCACTTGTAGAGTGCTCTGACAGATAAAACTGACACGCTTGATGAGGACACAGTCAAGCTTTAAAAGGTAAACTGAGAAGTTAACAAAACTTCCATACATGCATATCTATGCCAATTTAATTTAAACATGGATATCCAAATGTTCATTCATTATTGGTTAATTGGTATATTCTGTTTCCTTTTCACAGCCCGTGTGATAAAGCAGTCTTCAATTACTACGGTGTCTGAATTGCAAGAAGAAGTCACCCTCCACTTAAACATGTGACATCTAAACTGTTTTGTGTTTTAGTTCAGCTTTTTATAGGTTTATCTTAAGTTGGTTAAAGGCAGAGTGCACTATTTTTGAAAGCCAATGTTAACATTTGAAATTACCTAAACAAACATGCCTCTACCCCAATAGAATCGGGACCTTCTTTTGATAGAGCCACCACACACATACGCAACCCCGGCAAGGATGTCAGTTAGTAGACACGCCCCTTACTGCTGGTTGGCTACAAAGTGTGTTTTGGTAGTCGGCCCAATTTCCTTTTACAAAGCGTTTTTCAAACATTGTGCACTCCGTCTTTAAATTGCACTTAAACATTTTTTTTCATTAACTTTTTATGCAGAGAATTACATTATGATTATTATATAATCATTGCTTATGAATATTTAGTGATTGCATATTCATAGTGTACTTTTCATTAATACATTTAATGTTAATGTTGTACAATTTGATAGAAGTAGCTCTGTAATTGCATTTCTCTGATATTTGTTTTATATGTTTCTCTTTGGTCAAGAGATTATGTATGTCTCTGTGCTTGATTAATTTACTTTAGGTATTTTTGTAATGTACACAACACAATATGAAGTATATTAAATTGTTTCTGTATTCAAAATCTGTGTATGTGTCTTAAAATTTAATGATTTTAATATAACATTTTAAATATTAAAAACAGCTTTATAATAAAATAGTAGTGTAATGCTAATACATTTCTATTAATGTAATGCTAGTATATTTCTAATATGCTGAAGTACTATTAAAGTGTTCTTAAAGCACAGTTAAATTAAGCTTTAAATGTATTCTAACTGTATTTTTAAGTGTATGAGAAGTGCATTTCAAATGAATTTTAAAGAAGTACACTTAAATTGCTCTAAATATATTTGAAGTTGTTCCAATTTAACACAATTTCAATATATTAAATATAATGCAAATAGATTAAAATTGACTTTAAATATATCTTGAAATGCATTTAATATATTTGAAGTGGGTTCAATATAATACATTTAATATGCATTTAGTATAGTAGCTTTTAAATATATTAAGTATGTCCCAAAAAATACTATTTAAATATATTTCTTTTTCACCTGGGGAGGGATTTGATATGTAAAATGAATGCTAGCATCTTATGTAACAACCAAGGCCTGAACGTTTCTTGTTGGGATCCCAGAATGTTGTCTATGTGTGTGTCTCTGTTGTATGTGTATGAATGGGCCTTTCAGAGTGAAGAGTTGCATGCTGAAGGGAAGATAAGATTGCCACAAGCCAGCGAGGTCATTCCAGCTGATAACATGCATTGCACAGCTCATAGAAATGGTTCTCTGTAAAAACAGAAGGTTTGACTATAACCCATATATGCTGGAATGACTCATGGTGTGTGGCACTCGTTCAAATTAACAGAAAAGCAAGAACAAATTTTTGATGTTGAAAATTCGGTACCCCATGTTTCCATTGCAAAAAATACCAGTCAGCCATGGGAAAAAGCAGGTGAATTTGCAAAGGCCTGTAGTGAGGCTGTTGATTGGGAAATGTTGTCAGAAAACGTGCAGTTCTCAGAGCAGATAACAGCACACAGGAGAAGTTGTGTTTCTTTTTTCATTGCTGAGAGAGAGAGAGAGAGTTATAATACAGAAAGCTGTTTCTGCAGATTCAAATTTACAAAACATTTTGCCAGCACACATGACGTGTGCTAGTATTGATTTACCGCAACAAGTTCTTGACAAAGTACCTGATTACCTGTGGGCTAAAAATAAATATGATGTGGGTTTGATTAAAGGGTGTGAATCAGTAGTTATCACCCCAAAGAGTGATTATAGACCATGTAAACCCCAATATCCTCTGAAAAGGGAGGCGCTTGAGGGAATAAGGCCAGTATTTCAGGCCTTATTGGAAAAAGGGATAATTATTCCCTGCCCACACTCACCTGTGAGAACACCCATTTTTCCTGTACAAAAGGTCAGGGATGCAGGTCAGCCCACAGAGTGGAGGTTTGTTCAAGATCTCCAAGCAGGAAATGCTGCAGTACAAGCAAGGGCACCTCACGTGCCAAACCTTTACACAATTCTCTCACAGATACCAGCTGATGGCCAGTGGTTTTCAGTGTAGTGGATATTTCAAGTGCATTTTTTCAGAGTTCCTGTCCATTCTGATAGCCAGTTTTGGTTTGATTTTACATTTAAAGGGGTATAGCGAGAGCCGCACTATTTACAAACTCTGCATTGCATTGTTCACTACAGAAACTTGTGTTGGATGATGATGTTGCTTTATTGCAGTACGTGGATGACCTCTTGGTGCCAGCACCGACTCAGCAATCGTGCACAGACAACACCATACGGCTGCTTACTCATCTAGCTAAGGAAGGTCATAAGGTAAACCCTAATAAAGTACAGTGCTCAGTCCAGAAAGTAACCTTTCTAGGATATGAAATTAAACCAATGGGTAAGTCTCTCTCTCCAAAGAGAATAGAGGCAATAGCTAATATACCAAAACCCATCACAAAGAAACAAGTAATGTCATTTTTGGGCATGACATCATACTGCAGGACTTTTTATTGCTAATTATTCTGAGATGCAACAAGCATTGCATGACATGATTTATGAGAAACCTTTGGCACCATCAGAGAAGGTAGAATGGACAGAGAAGGCTGAAAGGGCATTTGTGGAACTAAAACAGACATTACAGCAGGCACCCACTTTGGGGTTGCCAGATCCAAAAAAGCCTTTTATTCAAACTGTGGATGAAAGAAATGGCTGTATGACATCTGTTTTGTTGCAAGAACATGGTGACAAGTTGAGACCAGTTGCATATTTTTCAGGTCGCCTTGATGCGGTGGCCAGGGGCCTACCAGGATGTCTCAGGGCAGTGGCACCTGCGGAAAAAGCTGTACAAGCCAGCTGTGAGTTTGTGGGATACGCACAGCTGCGTCTGTTGGTTTCCCCACTCTGTGTCTCATATACTGCTCGAACAGCGCACATCTCACTTGTCTGCAGCAAGATGGCTGCGTTATTCCTGTGCATTGTTACAAATGTCTAATGTCACAGTTGAAAGATGTACAGTTCTGAACCCGGCGACATTGTTACCTACACCTGATGAAGGTACACCACATTGCTGTTTGTCTGCCCTACGGGAAGTATGTACCCCAAGGCCAGACCTTTCTGACACACCCATACCTAATTGCACCCTTACATATTATGTGGATGGGTCCTCTTCCAGAGACGACAGAGGAATAAACAGGGTGGGGTGGGCGGTTGTGTCTGACTTTGAAGTAGGGAAATCCGGATGCTTACCACCTCACAAATCTGCAAAGGTGGCTGAATTGCATGCACTAACACAAGCTTGTCAACTTGCTACTAATCAATCTATAACCATTTACATTGACTGCTGATTTTACTGACAGTTTCTCTCCTATAACAAATTTTACTCCTTTCTCAAATAGCTGTGTGCAAATGCAAAGCACACAACAAGGAACAGGACGTGATCTCCAGAGGAAATGCACGCACGGATGCGGAAGCATCTCTCATGACTACTAACAAAAACGTTTCTCTTACACAGATTTCCCAGGAAAAGGAAGCCGAAACACCACAGGAGTTACTAATAAGCATGCAAACATTTTCTCTTCCAACAGAAATAGCTCTATGGAAATCGTGTGGAGCAACCAAAACTCCTGAAGGGATTTGGATGGGTCCAAATCAAAAACCTTGCTTACCTAAACATTTTTATTCCCATTTTGCTAGGTTGACACATGGGGACCACGGTGACATGCGATACTCTTCAAAATGAAAATGACATGTTGCAATATTGTATTTCGATGTCCTCTGTATTTCAAAATATCTCCAAAGCAGGTTAAATCAGCCCTACCCCGTCCAGTAGAAGAACCATTACACAACATCAAACCAGGGGATTACATGGTGGTAAAGAACCTCAGGAGGAAATCCTGGAAAGCCAGACGGTGGGAGGGGCCATTTCAGGTTCTGCTGACGACTCACACCGCTGTGAAGGTCGCGGAGCGTGCCACCTGGGTGCACGTTGCCCATTGCCGGAGGGTTGGTCCTGGACTGCAAGGTGTAAACCAAAGGGAGGACGGCTAGTCGACTGCTACGGACCACTTTTTCGTATTGGTGGGAACCACAGATACCTGTATACTGCAAGTTTATACGAAGAACGACACGAGAGAACTGCAACAGCTCACAAAGTATTGGAGGACGACTCCAGTATTCTGGGTTTGGTTTGGACACACGCACATGACATCTTTAATGTGGGTAATCGACACGACGGTTGCAGCTTAATAACTGTAATTACAACACCAGCTTTGAGACCCCACATTAATTTAGACACTAAGATAATTTCATTCGAACAAGAAAGCAGGATAGCTTGGCACGACTGCACCGTGTGGTCCTACCAAACCCGAACCTACAAAGGAAATTAATCAACAAGGGCTCACGACCCCAACTCTAACTGTGCTCAGGGCTCACGACCCCAACTCTAACTGTGCTCAATCCGGAATCATCAAGGGCTCACGACCCCAACTCTAACTGTGCTCAATTCCTTCAAGAAAACGAACTATTTTTCTTCTTTCAAAAATGAGGTTCATGATCATACTATGTGTGTGTGCATTTTTACTCTTGCAACTGTAACATGTAAATGAAGTTATGAATAAATCATAAAAAGGGAGGAGTGTAGTGGAGGACTTTTATTATGCTTTTATTTTCATATTATTATGTTTTATTTTTCATCCTATTTTTCATTTTTTAATTACAATCATAAGCTCATAAATTGTGATTCATATGGAGATCATGTTTTTCTGCTAACGTACAGAATTATGCTCTTTCTGTCTTTTGAGCAAAGTACAATGTCCAAGGACTTAAACATCATGTACTGAGAACAAGACATGCATTTTATGATTTCACTAGATTTGTGTTTAACTGTTTATGTTCTTAATCACTGACAAATTGAAGGTTATCTTCTAAATGACGTAGAAACTGATGACTACACATGTTTTAGCATCTTACTATAAATGTGTGTTCAACCTTGTAATCGGGGCTCTTAGGTTTTTAAACTTCTAGCACCACGGGGGTGAGAGCCTATTCTGCAGAATATATAAAATTCAGACAAAGAAAATTCTGTCGACAATAGCCGTTTCTCAATGTCAAGGATACTTCCTTGGCAGGACTAGTCCTTACAAGTCACTTCCTTCAGAGACGAGGCGAGGCTCCTTTTAAGCATTCGGAGAACACGTTAAATGGAACAGGCTAGCAAGTGCACGTCATTACGTCATTACGTGATTGGAAGGTGTGCTTTCGGTGCTGCGCGCAGAGGATTGTGGGTGATTTCAGCGCGTGAAGAGCGCGAAGGATACAAATTTGCATCCTTTCCTGTATATGGGATATTTGTCGAACGAAGGACTCAGTCCTTGGCTGAAATTTCGAGGATCCTCGACATTGGAACAGTCCTTCGACGGACGTCGATGACGTAGCATCCTCGAAATTCTAGCTTCCGAGGATCCTTCCTTGACATTGGGAAACGGCTAGTGTGTCTGTGTGATCCTTGACTTTGACTCTTAAGCCGCCTTTCCACTGCACACGACAAACGACGGCCGATAAGCCGGAAGTCATTCATTTCCTATGGAGAGTCACAAAGATGCGTGAGGTGCCGACCATCTGCGGATGCGTAAATATCGGATCCGTTTTGACGGTTGGATGCGTTAAAAATTTTTAACTTGTGCGACTAAACCGCATGCGATATGCCGACCGGAAGTGAGGTATTTCATTGTATTCCAATCACAAACTGTGTGTGAGGTGAAAATGATTAATCCTTTTGGTTTAACTTTATTAGTTACACTTGAATCCTTAAAAAAACACTATTGATTAATGATAATAAATACATTATTAATTTAATTTGTGTACGTAATTATTTTAATCTTGTCTTTATATGTTCTCTCAAAAAAGTATTGGCAATCTTTGTCATATATGCATAGCTGTTTATTGTTTCATTCATTTGCATTCATTTATTTATTCCACCATGGTAAATATATTAGAATGAAGCCTCTTGCGCTGGAATGAGCTTCCCTCCCATATACGATTAAACTGAAACTTCATTACGACTGCCACTAGGGGGAGAACTCCGACTGTTGTTTCCGTATGTCGCGAGTTGTAATCCTTTAACTCATTCGAGTCATCAGACAGTCATCTTGTTGCTTTGACTGAATTCAGTTACAGATCAAAATCCCTGGTGGTAAATCAACACTGCTCAGTCTTATCTATTTAAGTACACTGATGATACTGAAGGTGTGTTTAGCATTAAGAAAATAAAGAAGTAATGAATAAAGTGATAATTGAACATTAATGATGATGTGTGCTGTTAACAAGCAGAAAGGTAAATATAAACTAAAACAGAAAGACGTCAAAGCAGCAACATGACTTGGTTCAGACAACTCAACCATTTTAAAATGTCTTTTATTTAACAGTGCATTTTATCCTTTACCTTAGACAAAGTAGACCATGTTAATTTCATTTAATACATTCTACAAATCTGGGTCCACTTATCATTTCTACTTACAAATTAACATTTCTGTTCTGCTCCATTTACAGTGTTTGGGTGAGATCTGGACCGAGGACTAAGGCATATACTAGGACAGAACTAAGTGTTGTGGCCCACAGGTGAGACAAACTTTGCTACTTGGTATCTGTTAGACACGATACATTGAAGAAGGGCCCATTCATATTATACTTAAACTTGGTCCAGGACCCTTTGATTTTTGGTTCATTCACACTGCCAATGATTTTCCGGAATCTTTGTTTATGCCGTAAAGACACATGATGTGTTTAAAGTCCTGCACTTGATATCCACAGTGTCTGAAGGTTTGTTATTATTATGTGTGTTTTTGGAACATTTTTGTGTGCATCACATGTGAAACACATGTGATCACATGTGAAATCAGTGGATCACATGTGGCACATGTGGTGTCATGTTGTCCACATGTCAAAAATTGTCACCACATTATGCACATGTGATACACACAAATGTTCCAAAAACACACATTTCACATGTGATCACATGTATTTTTTCACATGTGAAAAACTGTGTGAATGAGGTTAAACTTTACTCGATTACACGAACACCGATGAAAGCACTTGTTCAACACAGTTTGGTGTTAAGCAAGTGGGTGACTGTTACCTTAAGATAACTTTAACAATAAAGTGTATAATTTTCAAGACATTTGCATTAATTCCTCCTATAGCATTAATTTATATAATAACTGTATAACTGAGGATGCAAAGAAGAATTAATACTGTTTATAATGCACAGCCAGACACATTCAGGAATGCAGCAACTAGGGCTGGAACGACGCGTCGACGTAGTCGATTACGTCGATTACGTAATTACGTCGATTTGCCGGAAATGCGTCGATGCGTCGCACTGTTTACATTTTGAAATGAAGGCGGCTTCAGCTCCGACCGGGTGATACAAGTGTTATACCAAACAGACAGAACGCGATCAAAAGTGTGGGAATACTTTAAGCTGAGACCAAATAAAACACATAGGGCTCTATCTTGCACCCAGCGCAATTGACTTTGTCCGTGACGCATGTATCATTCGTATTTTGCCCCGGCGCACAGCGGGTTTTTCCCGTCACAGAAGCACGTCGGCAAACTAGGGAATGAACTTGCGCTCCCTGGGTGGTTCAGCGCAAAAAAAGAGGCGTGTTCGGGCGCAAACCATCCCTGATGCTATTTTGCAGTTTCAAAAAACAATTGCGCCACTGACCAGAAAAAAAAAAGTTTAAAGTCAGTGGCGCGTTGCGCGTTGTTCATTATGCTATTTTAAGGGCGCATGCTTGACCATAATGTATAGGGTGCACAACGCGCATACACTTTGCTTATCTAATCTACACAGATGCAACAGTTATTTTTGCAAATCATAAATTGTTACACTTAAAAATATTAATACACGAGATAAGGGGAATCATAGTGGTGAGCATTGTGGTGATAGTTTTTATTTATTCTCATGCAAATAACGATTAAAATATTTTCATAACTTTGTTGTGTGGCTGTATTACGTTTATTTTATGTAAATAATAATTAAAATGTTTTCATAAGAAACCTTAATGTATATGAACTTGATTTGTAAGTGTACTTTGGGGTTGGACCTTGCTTGCGTTTCTTGGGTCCGATTTCAAAGCCCCCAAACCCTTTCAGCGGTGAGGGTGGACGCAGCGATGTCCTCTGCTGGCGTCAAGTCCTGAGGCAGATCCACCTCCCGTTACACGGCGTGCCCGATTTATGCTGGCAAGCGTGGGATTCCCCCGTACAAGGACGTCGGTCTCCTCGGCTGTGAACCGCTCCTGGCGTGCGCCTGGTAAATGATAAATCCGTCATAATAATAGCAACCCGCCATGGAACTTGCGCCCTTGCGTTTAAAGGGAATGTTGGCTAGCGTTCTGATTGGTTTATTTGACGTTACGCCCAAACCACACCTATGAATAATGAACCTACTTCAGACCAACCCCTTATTGATTTGCGCCCGGCGCAAGAGTTATTTCTCACGCCGGGAAAATAGCAACAGCGCCCAAGATCCGCCCACAAACTCACTTGCGCGTTGCGCTTCGCACTTGCGTTTCAGATCGTTAAAATAGGGCCCATACTGTGTAAAACTGAAATGGCATACCACAGCAGCGCAACACCTGTGTATGATCATCTTAAAAGAAGAAAACCTGGGGCTCTCCGACCTCAAAATGACGAGACGTCAGTGTAAGAATTTGAACTATTACAGTAAGTTTTTATACTTACTTTATAAACAATAGAATCAATACATATTGTGCTTAATACAGCTGCGTTTACATCTTCGTTTAATACGAGCTGCGAGACGCCTGACAGACGCGACATTGCATCGCTTCTGGGCAGTATGTTGAAACAGTAAATAAAGAGCAGGACATGTTTTTATATTAAGAAGTTATGAAATAATAAGTTACTGTCACATTGAGAACTGATAGGCATGTGCCCGCGTGCACTGAAAGCCAGCTGGCAGTGCGGAGTTCCCAATGAACGTCTTTTTTGCGAATATGTGCGCAGATATTACAGAAGCTCGTCTTGTAAGGTATTCCTGACATGCGTTTATTTAAAGTAACAGCGGCGTAAACGCCGTTTATAAAATATTAGAAGATCATACTAACTGAACTTGTTTTTTACCCGGAACTTAAGAAAAGTTAAATGTTAAAGTTAAATGAGAATGCAGTACTACTATTAGTAATAATATTAACAGTAATAATATAACCATTACATTTCATATAAGGGTTCATGAATCACAATGAACTTATTTTTACTTCAGTCTGAACTAATGCTGAGTTAATGCATGTACTAATCATAAACTAATGTTTAAAATATTAATATATGCCTATTTTATTGTTTAAGGTGAATAATGCCTCTTTTAAAGTGGCACTGCCACTTTATTTTTCATGTTGAAAATTTTGGTTTGTGTGTTTGTTTAATTAAGAAAATGCTTAAATAAAATGTTGGCGTTAATGGCAGATGTTACATTTATTATTTGTTGGGGAATTATATGTATAAAAAAATCATTAGACTATTCGATTAATCGAAAAAATAATCGATAGATTAATCGGTTGAAAAAATAGTCGATAGTTGCAGCTCTAGCAGCAACACATAAGACCAGATGTTTTATGTGCTTACATAAAGTACTGTATGCCTTGTGGACCTTCTTGATTGTCTATCAAAAATACACCGTAATTTAAATATAAAAATGTGATCCTATGATTAATTAAAAATTTTGGATGTTTCAATTTAGGTGATCCTAAAGCAACAAGAGGAACCATGGAGAGGAAGAAGTGGTGTCCAGATGTTTAAAAGGCGGTGTTCGGGACAGGAAACAAAGGCAACAAAGAGGAACCTCTAAGGTTTAAAGGCGCTGTTTGCAGAGACGAGTGTAGGAAACAAAGACAGAAGACCTGACAAGAATCTTTTATGATTACATGTTTTTGTTATGTACATGCACATTATTATTTACAATATATTTCTAAGATACATAAATATGTGACCTTGTATATGAAATCCAGGCTACCGTCTTAACATCTAATGACATCTAAAGTTTGATTTCACTGATTTAACATTGAGTTCAGTCTTTGGCATGACCATACTCAGTCAATATTGAAGATATCAGGATTATATTTTTACAGAATGTTTTCTGTATTGTGTAGGATGATTTTATGTGGAAAACAGTAAATCACAAAGAAATTCTTTGCTGGGTTTTCACGGGCCATGTCCCATTTGTACAACATATGTGAATTTTCTTAAGACTAAAACTTCTGGAATCCAAACTGTTATATTTTAGCATTTCAAATGCAGCCACCCTTTGCCTAGAATTTACAAATATATACCCTTGGGTTTTTTCAGTATTTTTTTGAAATCTCACCCTGAGATATTTTTAAACGATGTTAAAGAAATTTCCATGTATTATGGGCTTGAATTACTTGTTTATTTTATCATTTTGTCCAAGTAATTTGAAAAAAAAATCTATTAAATTTTAGTTTTATATTGAAATACATTTATATGTTGGCACTATATTTTTGTCCACAAACATAATTTAATTTTTTTCTTTACCTTAAGAATAAACCATTTTGAACAGTATAAGAAATATTTTGGTTAAGTGTTTCAAAACGTTTAAACAGTAGTAGTATAGCAGTGTATAATAGTTTCAGAATATGTAATTTATATTTATGTGTGACACATCTAAATATTCTGTTACTGATTTATCCAAGTTGTTTATGTGTTATATTTGTTCAAATGAATAAATTTTCAACGGTTATTGAGAGTGGTGTACTTGTTTTTAGTTATTATTTCACCGAAGCACATTATTTTTGATAAGTGTGAATGAATAAAGGTTTAAATTAATAAATAAATGCCCGGTAAAGCCCGCGCAGAGCGGCTGAAATTGCATCGTTTAAACATTGGCCCCGAAGGCATTTGCGGTGAGACGCTGACATCTAGACGTTTGTACAATCAAAGCATTAAATTATTATTATATTATATTATATTGTAAGCATAAATGATTACAAATAGCAGTTAAAAGTAAAAGAAATACACCTAAAATAAAAAAAGAGAAAAAATTTTTTTTTTTAAAATACAATAAAATACAACAACCACTTTTGTAGCCCCGCCCACAGCTTCGCGTGACACACATGTGGGCCAGGGGCAAAGCAAACCATGCAGTGTCTCAACAATCAGTAAACATGTCTTTAAAGATTGCCAAATGTAACCAAAATGACTTTTAAATATATTATTCCTGAGAGACTTTTATTTTGACGCGGTGATTTGTTATGAGTAACCATGGAAACGGAGTCTTCGAAGAACCTGGGAACAACACAGACGCTGTATACCTTAACTCGAAGGCTCGGAACATAACATTAGCAATGCATGGTTAAAGTTTGTCTTTGAAGAAGTTCCAGCTCGCATGGGGAGTGTTTGTTTACTTTGTGTACCGCGGATTCATTTGTAAAGAAGACAAAAGTCGATGCTGGATTCGCAGAGAGACTGTGATTAAAAGCACCGCTAATATTGGATCTGACAAACATGACACAGCAGTATACAGTAAGTTAAACATTTTACTTTATTTAAGATAACGTTACTGCGTTTGACTATTGCTTTTGTAAGAGATGTCCTGTTGTAACATCCGTGTCTAAATGTTTGGCTGTTTTAATTTACTAAAAACATTAAACGATTAATAAAGGTGCAACACTTAACAATACGGCTGTAAAATAACGATAGAAATATACAAAGTTAGTGATAAAGAAGGACTTAAGTTACCAGCCGCAATTTAGATTTTGATGCCTAACGTTACTGTGTTGTATAATTTAGATTTAGGCAAGTATCGTTTGAAAGGTCCAACACTCAACAAAGCTTTTTTATCATATAACAATATAGCCTATTACTTATTGCTTTTGATGTTTTTGAATGTAAAAAACCACGCGAACATCATACGTAACGTTAGACCTCAGACAACAGTATAAAACAATAAAATCGACAAATTCATGGCCCCTTTGCTGCAGTTTTTGTCAAGGTCAATTTACACGTTATGATTTTAATGTTTGTATGCTTTAACTTTTAATGTGCGCGCAGCAGAAGTCTATCATCATTTCTTGCGTAAGTGTAATAAAATGAGACGCAGCACGTTTCACAGTCAAAGGCTCGGCATAAGGTTACCCGATAGAAGTTCGTGTGTGTGCCAAAATATGTACGTGTTTAAGCAAAAATTACCCTCCACGACAGAAAAACATTATCAAACAATCGTTTTTGTGAAGCACCAGCCAGAGCTGATGAGACGTAATCTGCAAATATAAAAATAACTCCATTTGTGTACATATAGTTTAAGCTCTTCAGAAGTACTTAACTCATCAGAAAAGTACTACCAATCTCTAAAACGGTAACTTAAAAAAATACATTTAAGGATATAAGTCAGAAAATCCAGCGCATTATTACATTAAACGTAATAATATAACATAATAATGTTAAACAATTATATTTATAGTAAAAACGACCCGCAAAATAGCACATACAATCCTTTCTAAGACTCAACTCATTATTTATTCAAATACAACAGCCAATAGCAAGTCTCCAACTGCACGCACCCTTCAATATTTTTATTTAGTTTTTAGTAACGTTAGCTGCCCTGCTTATTAAAATTTGAATATCCAGTTTGGTTGTAATATGATATATGGTAGATATAAATTATATACACTTGTTACAGTAAGCATACAGTATTCATTAAATTTGGCGGTTTGTCATCATCAGCTTATAGAGCTTGCGTTTGAAAATCTTATGAGTGGGGAGATGAAGCTTATGAAGTTTTGAAGTTTTTACTAAGAGAACATCCGCCTTTAGTAAGTTACACTTTAATATGCTACAGATGGACGTATATATTTTGCTGTGTTTTGATAAATAAAGCGAAATGTTTTGGTCCCCCCAAATGTTCAAGCTGTGGTTATGCCTTTACACACACTGTAGTTGTTGATTAATTTCGGTTTTACTACAGTAAAAAAAAAACGTGTCTGCTTGCACAATAAGTTAACCAAGGGTTTAGTAAAACATATATGCATTGCGAAACGTGAAACAGAACCCAGGAGTCGGGTATTGTACTTCAACATCATGGTACTTTTAATTATAATAATAATAATAAATAACCAATAATATAATCGGTGAAATAGTTTTCTCCTAGACAAATAAATACCATGTAATTATTTTACAAGAAATAAAACTGCATGCTATAGGATTCATTTTGAACTACGCTGAGCCACTTTAAACCAGATTTCTTCTCTTTTTTCTCTGTCTCTCGCCAGATGACATCACATTTATAATTGGTGATGTCATAGAGAACGCTGCTCTCATAAAGCGCTGTTTGCAGTGTGTTTGGTCATTCTATGGTGAGGCTCAGAACAGTAAAGGTTGACAACACTCGGGAAGACACTGCAAGGGAGGTAGGAAAGGAAACTTACCAAGCAATACAATACAAACTTGGCACAACAAAATCTAAGTTTTACATTCAGATAACTGAACACATACTGTACAGAACAGTCGTCAAAGGTTTGGTTTCCTTGTGTAATTCAGCCTGAAGGTGGCACTCTAATATTGATTGGCAGGGTTACAGTCATATATAGACAGTATTATTGTATTTGGATATTTTGTACATGTACATGTAATGTAAGATGCTGAGTTGGTTACGTTTTGGTTGGGTAATTTCAAAGTATTGCAGCTCTATTTTCATACTTTCTCTCTCTCTCTCTCTCTCTCTCTCTCTCTCTCTCTCTCTCTCTCTCTCTCTCTCTCTCTCTATCTATATATATATATATATATATATACACACACACACACACACACACACACACACACACACACACACACACACACACACACACACACACACACACACACACACACACACACATGATTGAAATTAGCAAAGAACCATAAAAATAATTACAGATCTTATTTTTAAATTTATATGGTAAAAATGTCAGCTTGCAGTGATGTAACTGTGACGTCTATTACTCCTGCATTACATGACGTAAACTGTTTTTTTAATTAATGAACTACACAGATGTCATCTGTCAGTCATAGACTGTAAAAACGATGGACGACGCCTGTTCGCTCTCTTCCATTAGTGAAAAGTGAAGCCGCCAGTGTCCCCATAGATATGTATATAAAGGCTAGATGGCTCGTCCGCGCTGATGGCCAATTGAGCTGAACGTCCGCATTTTGGCGGCCATCTTAGGACAGGGCGCTCGCTCACTCGTAGCATTGAGTTTTAATGATGCAGGTACTTTTAAATGACCATAAATTGCTTAATTTTTTACCGATTTTCAAACGGATTGGTTTGTTATAAACGTCAAAGATGTACCTATGACACTGAATACGTATACTAAAAATAAATAAAAAATTCATGAAACATGTTAAAGCATCCATAATTATAGCCACGTTAATAACGTTTGTAAAAAACCAAACCGTTTGTAAATCCGTCAAGAATTCAGCAAGTTACGAGCATTTTAGTTGGCGTATGTCACTCACCTTCCGTCCACAGCAGCAGGGATTAGCACTATGGCAGCACTGACCTAAGATGGCCGCCAAGTGACGACACAGCTGACTCCGCCTTGAGCCATCTAGCCTTTATATACATATCTATAGCTGTGTCCCAATTCAGGGTCTGCGACCTTGTAAGGACGTATTTTAAGACCGATTGCGTCACAGCAGCGCGACTTCAGGCTGGTAAGGCCGTCCCAATTCGAAGGATGCTTAGAATGAAGCCTCAAAATGCGTCCTCATTTCTCCGCGATGTTAAGGATAGAACGAATGGATCCTTAACAGCCGAGGATATCCCAAGATTCATTGCGCGCCTGCAACGGCGGCTGGATATTCTAAAATAAACAATTAAAACCTTCATTAAATAAAAGTGTGTATTTATCAAAAAAAGTTTGTCACTGTTTTAGTATTATAAGTTATGTTTTGTGTTAATATTATTATTTTTATGATGCATATATTTCTAAGGTTGATTAATTAAATTTAATATACTGTTGAATAGTTTAATCTACATCAACGTATCATATTTTATAAACTAAATTAATATTTTTCTGATTTCATATTTATTTTAATAAGTCAGAAACGTTTCCGCTATGTCCTGCTAACAGGCGCAGCAGGTGACGCCAATTATGGGTCATCCCAAGGTTAGACCGTCTCATTTCAGTTCTCTTCGCGGATTTCTGAGGCTGCCACCTTGAAAGACCGAGTGCTCATATTTAAGGTCGCATGCTTATAAGGTCGCAGCCCCTGAATTGGGACACAGCTTATGAGTGTCCCGACATGGCGCTGAAATCTTAGGTCTTGAGTCTGCGCAGTAGCGATTTCGGGACCAGTCATGCGCAGTAGTGAGCAGGAAGTGAAGCCGCGAATTCAAAACCCCTCCCTCGCTCTCGTAGAATGCGCATATCACACGATATCACAGCTGTCAATCATGACATGACACCACAGTTTTTTTATTATTAAATAACTAACTAAACACAAACCTATTTTAAAAACAAACATTTGAATGTACATCAGCGTGGTAAAAACTACATTAAATGACAGAAACCAGCTTCGGAAAAAAGATAATTGAAGTGTAATTAATTTTTTTAGTTGGTCTCAAGTCCCATTAAATAACATGGGGAGGCGGGGTTTATGACCTACACTGGGACCTATACTTCGCTCTGCTCTGTCTAGTGGATGTGGAATTTAAATACATTAAATGAACTTAATAGTATAGTAAAATACAGCACAGAGCCGAAGCATGCCACCGTTTTCATATGAGATATTAATGAGACTAAAACGATCACGAATTCGTGTACAGATTGGGGAATAAATGACAATCTTTAGTGGGGCTGGGCAGACATTTCAGCGGACTAAAGCGGTACCTGAGATTACACTCTGATATTATACAAACTGCATTCATGCAGATGTAACAATAACGTTAAAACTTTTTATAGGAATATACTGAAAAACACAAAGATGATTAAATAGAATATCTAATTAAACAAAATGTAGATACTTCTGGGAATCTTGATTATTATCAGGGGCAAAAAGTGTAGCTCACTAAGTACACCCCTGCGTTTTGGGGTCCCTTGGTAGCTCGGGACCCAAGGCAGTTGCCGACCTTTTCCTAATGGGTAAATCTGCCCCTGTTTATAGTCGAGATGTTCTTATGTTTGCATCAATTGATTCCTTTTTGAAGTTATAGTCTGGGTCTGTATGCTGGTGTTCACTAGTTAGCTCCCCAACAAGAGACACCTCTTCCAGTCCAGATTATACTTTTTTCTGTCACATTAAGTGAGATCTGGAAGGGGGACCCAAGGCAAGGAGCAGTAAGTAGTGTTCACACAAACAGGGTGCATCGGTCAGGCCCACCGAAAATGACATTGCACCAGCAGCACCCAGATTGTCCATGGATCATCCGTGATAATGCACTTATATGACAAATAAATAAACAAGTATACATTTCTAATATCTATACTGTAACCACTACTACCACCACTTACATCTATATTTATAATAGTCTACATTAATAATAGTATTTATAACTTAATATTGGTAGCAGTATGCAAAAAATTATAATAATAACAGTAAATAAATAAAATAAAAACAGGAAAATAGGACATTCTCATAGTCCGTTATCATATAATTATAATATAATTTTATAGTCCAGTACATATACATTCTAATTATCTATAATTAATTGATTAATCATACAATCAAAACATTTTTCATTCTTCTATTGTAGAGACAGTTTGTGTTTACATCCCTTGAATCAATTTGGGACATCGGCTCAACAAACTAGATTAATTCAATATGTAATGCTAAAAACAGGGGACTGAATGTTATATTAAATTTTAATAACTAGTTTTGTGTTTTTGATGTATGTTGTTCTTAAATGATATGTTCCCTTAACAAATGTAGCCATTGTGTAACTGATATTTGGGTTTTATTTTTCCAGTTTAGTAATATAGTTTTCTTGGCAACAGCTAGAGACTGTAATGACTCGTAAAGAGGAGGAAGCAAATGCAGGCAATCAGAGATGGTTTATTTACAAAAAGTAAATACACAATATAAACTCGAGTGAGCAGCTGAGTCCAGAGTGTTGCAACGGTGACTGAAAGACTACGGTGGCATCAAAAGTGCAGGTTGGTGAAGTCGGTGGTGAACGTGAAGATGGTCAATGGATGAAACCAGGAACAGACCGGAACACTCACACGACAACATGAAACGCTAATCCAACACACAGGAACAAAAGACGGTAATCCAACTTGTACGGCTGCAAACATGAATAAGGATCTAACAACAGACAGAGAGAAATGGGTGAGTATATATAGCTGAGTGGAGATGAGGATCAGCTGGAGCGAGACAATCAACACACAGGTGGCAGCAATGAACCTAAGGAGCACATGGAGACTGACGTGAGTACAAACACAAACACAAAACAAGACACGGAGGAAACAATGGATTTCCTACCGTGACAGAGACATGAGTAAGGGTGTTGAATGTCTAAAAGATGGGTTAATTTAAGAGGTATCGCCCAAGAGGCATAGTACAGGGAGCATTGGGACTGGTGGGCATAACCAAATTGCATGAAGGTGGGAGTCATGTGTATTTAAGTTGCAATTGGTACATCTGTCAGGAGTTTTCAGGCCCATTTTAAACATCTTGTGTTGTGTAATGTGTGTTCTAAGTATAACTTTATACTGAATTAGTTGGATATTTGTGTGTAAGTGCTTAAAATAAAACTATTTCTCATCTGTTTGTATATTGATGTCTTTCTCCCATTGTTTAACTGGTGCTGATGTGTTTGTGTCTATAGATGATATTAAAGTATATAGTTTGGTTAGCATCTTTACTTGTTTACTAATTGTAGTAATATGTTTTAAGATTGTGGGGGGGGGTGCAATATCTTTGATTCCAGTTGTAGTTTTAATAGATAGTAATAGTATTGTTCTTTTCCTAGATAAAATTTCTGCATTAGTTTGTGAAATGTGATGAATGTGTTACCCAGAAACAGGAGAATTAAATGTGTGGTGCCTTTCTCCTTCCATTTGGTATTTTTCAGCGGACTATGGTTGATAGTAATGTCTGTGTTATTCCATATAGGTGAGTTGATGAGCTCATGATTTATCAGCGTATTAGTTTGCCACCAAGCGTTAAGAGTTGTTTTAATCATTATATTTGTAAATAGATTATGTTGTTTAATTTTTTGTGAGTTATGGGAGATCAGATATAATAATTTCTTTACATTCTGCTTGTTCTAACTCTAGCCACGGGTTTTGGGTAGTGTCATATCTTATTCATTTGCAGAGATATTGTAAATAAGATGCTAAGTAATAGTGTAAAAAATGTGGTGCTGCTATTTTTTTGTAGTTTTTGTAGACTTATTTCAGGTTTCTTGTTTTTCCAGTAAAATTATTTCTTGATTTAGTGATGTAAACCATTTCTTAGTTGGCTGTACAGGTGTCATGGTGACATGAATAAATAAAGGACTTTTGGTAGGATACACATTTTCACTGTTGCAATGCGACCTATAATGGAAAGTGGTAACTTCATCCATCTGGTCAGGTCATCTTCTACCGTTTTTAATAGTGGAATAAAATTAAGGTTAAATAGATCTGACATGTTCAGGGATATCTTTATTCCTAAATATGTAATATTATTTATTGTAAATGGTGTACTAGTGTAATGCGGATTCATATTTAGTGGTAAAAATTTGGATTTGGTCCAGTTTATGGAATAATCTGATATAATAAAATATTTATTAATGCGTTTAATTGTTTCTGAGAGTGAGACTTGAGGATTTTGTAGGAAAAGCAATATGTCATCTGCATTTAGTGAGATTTTATGATTACTGTTGTGTAATAGTACTCCATGGATTTTTTCATTTTGTCTTATTTGCAACTGCAAGCGGTTTTATGAATAATAATAATAATAATAATTCCTTACATTTATATAGCGTTTTTCTCAGTACTCAAAGCGCTTTACATATGAACGGGGGAATCTCCTCAACCACCACCAATGTGCAGCATCTACCTGGATGATGCGACGGCAGCCATATTGCGCCAGAACGCTCACCACACACCAGCTTATTAGTGGAGAGGAGACAGAGTGATATAGCCAATTAGTATGAGGGATGATTAGTAGGACAATGGGCAAGTTTGGCCAGGATGCCGGGGCACACCCCTACTCTTTTTTCGAAGGACATCCTGGGATTTTTAATGACCACAGAGAGTCAGGACCTCGGTTTAACGTCTCATCCGAAGGACGGTGCTTTTTTTGATAGTACAGTGTCCCCATCACTATACTGGGGTGTTAGGACCCACACAGACCACAGGGTGAGCACCCCCTGCTGGTCTCACTAACACCACTACCAGCAGCAACCTGGTTTTTCCCAAGTGGTCTCCCATCCAAGTACTGACCAGGCTCAGCCCTGCTTAGCTTCAGTGGGCTACAGGGTGATATGGCTGCTGGCTATAAAGAATAAAGAGAAGAGTAATGGAGATAGGGGACAACTTTGGCGAGTCCCTCGCTGAAGCTGTAACGGTGAAGATATTATACCGTTTGTTATGAGAGAAGCTAGTGGTGTATTGTATAATGTTTTGATCCAATGGATGAAGGAGAAAGTACCAATTAACTTTATCAAATGCCTTTTCTGCATCCAGTGATATAATTATTGTTTTTCCCTGTTTTGTTTACATATATTAATTATATTAAATAATCGTCTGGTATTATTAGAGGATTGACGTCCTTTAATGAAACCTGTTTGATCCGAATGTACGAGGGATGAGATTACCGATTCCAAACGGGTTGCCAAGGCGTTGCTTATTAAAATCTAAATTTAAAATCTGTATTAATAAGAGATAAATTTCGATAACTAGTGCATAATGTTGAGTCTTTATTTGGTTTGAGTAGAATTGTTATTAATGCCGTGTTCATATGAGCTGGAAGTGTTTTTAATTTCTGTTGTCATTTGCATGAATAATGGGGATATTTTTGTCCAGAAGTGTTTATAAAATTTAGGTGGATATCCATCTAAGCCTGCGGCTTTATTATTTGATAGTGAGTCTAAATCTTGTTTATATTCGATTTCTGATATAGGTTCATCTTATGATTCTCTTTGGGTTAACGTTAGAGTTAGATGTATGTTATTGAGGAATAAATGAGTTTCTTTAGTTTTGGGATCTTCGTCGTCACTGTACAACTGTTTATAAAAGTGTCATTGATGTCTTGTGTGATGTGGAGTGTCTTCCCTTCTGTGTTCTTAATTACAGGGATTTGTGTTTTTTCTCTATTACGTTTGAGTTGATAAGCTAGATATTTACCTGATTTGTTATTATGTTCAAAGTGAGTGTATCTTAGACATTGTTTTGAAATTCTAACAGTTTATTTATTATTGCTTCATAATCATCTTTAGCTTTATTAATCTTTAGATATTGAGAGTATTTTGAGAGTAACTATTATGTAATATGTGTATTTTATTTTCTAAGTCTTTTGTGTTTATATGTAGAGTATGATATCATTTTTCCTCTTAACAAAACTTTGGCTGTCTCCCAGAGGGTTATTGCAGAGGTGACGGGTGTATTATTTGTTCCCATTATTTTTTTTAAGTATTCATTAAAGTCTTTGTCTTCAAGTAATGATGTATTCATCCTCCATCTAAAAGATTTTTTTGTAAGATCTGTACTATTGATAGTTATAGTAACGGGTGCGTGGTCAGATATGATAATAGGATTAACTGTTGTATTTAATATGTCTGGAATGAGAGAGTTTGCTGGGTAAGAAATTATCAATATGTGAATATGATTTATGAACTGCTGAGAAATAAGTGTATACTCTAGAATTCGGGTTTGTCAGTCTTCAGCTGTCGCCAAGACCAAGATCAGTCATGTTTTGTTTAATAATTTCTGTAGACTGCCATGGTTTAAATTGTGGTGGCATATTTGATTTATCTTGAGTTGGGTCAGTAAGTGTATTGAAGTCACCTCCAATTAGGATAACTGAATGAGCAAGGTTAGATATTGATGAAAAAAATCTTGGAAAAATTGGGGTTCATCTGTGTTTGTTCCATATATATTAGTAATGGTTATTATTTTATTGTTAAAGGATATGTTGATGATAATGTATCATCCTTCTGGGTCACATATAGCTGAATGGTTAGTAACTGCAATGTTTTTGCTAATTAATATAGCTACCCCTCTTTTCTTTGAATTATAAGATGCAGAGTATATTTGCGTTAATTGTGTTTTTGTAAATTTTTTATGTTCTGATTCCAAATGATGGGTTTCTTGTAATAAACTAACAATAAACATATGTCTGTCTTGAGTTTTTTAAGGTAGTTTAAAATTTTGGATCTTTTAGCTGGTGAGATGATGCAGGGCTCTACACTAACCTTTTTCCTGAGGAGTACATGTGCTCATAAATGAAAAAATTTAGGAGCACACAAAGAAATATAGGAGCACAGTGAAAAAAGTTGATTCAACTGCTCAATTCATATCGATTAGTTATATGATCTTTTATGAACTTTTTTCGAAGCATCAAAGTGGTAGTTGTGTAGGCTGTCAATGGAGGGAAAGAAATCTCTCAATTTCATCAAAACGTTCTTCATTTGGGTTCCGGATATCAGTAAAACTCTTGCAGGTTTGGAACAACATGCTGGAGAGTAGGCCTTCTAAATGACAGAATTTTCTATTTAGGGTGAACTACTGTACCTTTTTAAAAATTATCCAAATATTATTTTTAGCCTACTTCAAAATATATGAAAAGAATGAACACCTCAATAAAGTATAAAATGCTAAAAACAAAATTAATGAATTAATATGATTGTGTTGAGTGTCTACTACAGGGCTATTCAATTAGTTTGTCATGAGGGCCAGTTCACGAAAATCATCTCAAATAAGGGTAAGGAGATATATCAGTGATGATGACTACATGTTCCTACATTTAAACATACTCATGTTGTATTTTCAAACTGAATACAACAAAATGAGTGCATTGTAAGATGTCCAAGTAGGCTTTTTCTACATCCAGACATGTTCGTATGTTGCATTTTAAAACTGCATAACAACATAGGTGCATTGTAAGATGCCCAAGTAAGCTTTATTCTACATTTAAAGGGCTAAATAAGAGTCATTTAAAGATGCAGTTTGTATTATTTTCGCCGCTAGATGGCGCCAGATCAAACAATAACAATGATGTTGTTTACTGACGCTCTGAAGCAGCGTGGAATTATGGGATTTGTAGTCTTTAACTCAACCACTGATGGCCATCAATCAGACGAGAACGAGAAATCACGTATGGATAAGGTAATCAAGTCTTATAAATGTTGCGTTTGATGACATCGTTTATTTCATTATGTAAGTTTATATGTGATGTTCAAAACAAAATTTTCAGTCATAGATATTACAGTATTAGCCCATATTCGATGGTTAACACAGCACAGAATTAAGTTTTCAACTTACAATCTACAATGATTTTTCACATAATGTATTGACAGTACAAATCTTATTGTGAAGTGTCTTAAAATGACCATTTATATTGCTGTACAATACCTTTGATGTGCATATCGTCCGCGGGAAGACGCGCTGATTACAATCTACACACTAATGTTGTGATCAATATAATAGCATACGTTTTTTGAAGGGATACGAATCAAAACAACTCACCCATCACGTAAAACACAAGCAGGATCAGAATATCGGTCTAGTTAAATGTTGTCGTGAAGCTCTCTCTATCCAGATAATGCAACAACAAATTGATCCTCTCTCGTTTTGTTCCAAACTCTTCTTGGGTCGTTTGGTTGGCCCGTACGCTAACAGGAGCTGACACAACCAGCGGCAAACGGTAAAGAGTTATCCATAAGTTCATAAGCAAGTGCGTAGCCCGACAGGCGCTATCGCATAGTGCCGCATTTGTCCAGGACACTGGCTCGCTGCGTCCAAAAACTCAAGGCAGTGACTTGTTGCCTCATGAGGCCATGACTTCGGAGGCATGAATGCAGCTCCGAGAAAGGCTTTCCGACCCACTTCAAAGGCAGCGTGTTTGAAATATGAACAGAGAGCGCCTTTGTGATAACTAATCACATATTTGAAAACTACAATACTAATTTCTCGCTAGAAATGCAATTAAAATGTGTAAGAAGTGAAAATACGTTTATTTTCACTAAATTTGTGCTCCAGTCGGTTCCTTGGCCACCATTTTATTTTTTCGAACTCGACCACTGTTGTCATGTGGTTTACGTCAGTAAAGGCGGTGACAAAGGGTCACGTGGATATTAACGTCATTGACATGAGACTGCACTGCCCCGTAACAATGTTTTGAATGGAAATTTTCTCACGATTTACAAGTAGTTGAAAACATTACAGATATTGATAGTAATCACCTGGACAAAATATATAACACTGGCCTAGTGGTTTTTGGACATTTTACTGCAAATATTTTACAAATTGCACCTTTAACACTAATTGAGAATTTAACTTATTTACACATAAGAAAAAAAGTTTACAGTATGGGACATGATATTGTTTTATGCAGTTTTTTGTCAAAGCTAATTATTTCACTACACCCATTTAAACTACAACAGCCATCTTAATAATTGGCAAACATTAGGCTAGCTTTTAATAAGAGAAATTATACATTTAGAGCAGTAAAATCAGGTGTATGTTTGTCAGCGTGATACACATACAGTGGTGCAGGTGCTGGGCTGTGAGCGATGGGCGATTAACTGTTACTCGTTTTAATTGCATTCTTGTGTGAGAACGATGACTCGCATAATATTTGAGCCTTTGTCTGCTTTGAATTTTGAAGAAATGCCAGGATCTTTTTCTCTCGTTCACAAAATCGTTTCCAGTGCCGCTGCTAGCCATTTTGGTGCCCTAAGCATAACTCCTTTATAATGACCCCCACCCTGACCCTGAGAAAAAAGTTTTTTTTTTGCAAGTTTAACTTTTTATTACCAAACATATAACTTAATAGCAGAAAGTAAAATCTTCACAGCTTTAGCCAACACACATTACACATTTGAAAGTGCAAACTTTTATAGAATAGCAAAATAGAAAAAAAATACCAAACTTAAATAGAATTTAAAAAATTTTTTTTTAAATGATCCAGACATGTTTTTCCCGAGTACAATGTCACTTTAAATAAATTACATTAAATAAACATCAGTAAGTAAACAATAATACTCAATATTCTTAAATAAAACAAAGATTTAGAGAACTAAGTGTCACAGTAATGTTTGCTTCATTTCATACATGATGACATTTTATATTTATTTAACTGTCAGGAATTGTTAGCCTACCGTGTGCACTGACTGCTAAAGTTAACTTTTACTGCCCTGCTAAAACCAGCATACCAGCAAGACCAGCATATGTTGTGTTTTGGTGCTGGTTGGTTAGTGAACACCAGCTACACCAGCATCAGCACTAGCTAAACCAGCACCAAACCAGCATTAGCACCAGCTAAACCAGCATTAGCACCAGCTAAACCAGCACCAAACCAGCATTAGTACCAGCATCCCATGCTGGTCATACCAGCAAGACCAGCATATGTTGTGTTTTGGTGCTGGTATGCTGGTGACCACCAGCTAAAGCAGCATAGACCAGCATAATTATTATGCTGGTCCATGCTGGTTTGATTCTGTTTTATTCGGCAGGGTGAGAAAGTATTAACCACCAAATAAACTACTGCTCAATATCTAAAGAAACGTGGTAAAGAAAGTAACAGCTGGCGTAAGTTATTTTTAAAATGCATATGCATAGGTAATGTTTTACAGTAAAATCTCAATTTAGCTTGCACTTAAGTTATACATTTTAACAACATAGTTTGCTAACATTAATGTCAGCACAGCAAGTTCGAGGCGCATTACGATTAGCAGCAGCTGCAGCCCATGCACATTTCCCTTATTTAGGAATGATTAAACATGATGGACTTACTTGCAAGTGATGCACAGGCATCATCCCTCAGTTTCTTATTTTTTCCGATCCTGACTCCTGCTGTCTTTTCGGGGCCATTTCCAAAAGTTGTCTACTGACTGGCCGTTTCTCAATCCAAAGGCTGCAGGCTGCGCGAGGTCTCATATGCAGGCTGCATACGTCATAAAGCCTGGTATATCTAACTGAACATTACATTAGCAAGTCATAAGCATAATACAACAATTTCCGATGAACTAAGAATAATAGTTAACTTTATAATCGTTAATATTACAAAATAAGAAAGTTTTGATGACGTATGCAGCCTAGATATGTGACCTCTGGAGGCTGCAGCCTTCGGATTGAGAAACGGCCTCTGTCAAACTTTGTCAGGCGCCCGCGCGATCAACCGGCACGGACCATCAAAGGCTGGGGGGCATACTTTCTATACTAGAGCAATTAAATTATCTCGTTCCCCCTTTTTTTGTAACATATACATGGATAAAAAGTGCCTAATAATATTTCTATAGGCTAATGAAATAATTTCAGCATTATAATATTTTTTCATTATAGGCTATTTTTGGTGTCCTCTCAGCACCTGGTGCCCTATGCACAGCACGTGATGCGCATTATGGGAGTGGCGGGGCTGATCGTTTCAATTAGTTTTCTTTATTAAGACATTTAATGTCATTGTGGATAAGCAAGTCATCATTGAAACGACATATCAGATAAAAATTGTAGGAAAATGTGGTGTTGTAAGCTGAAAATAAAACAAATAAAGATAAAACAGCCATAGTCTCCTAACTCACCACTGTCAGTTATAGCATCTTGAGACGCTGGCGCAATCGGGGAGGCTTGTGTTGCGGACCAAGGCACGAATATGAACACATGACAAAGCTGCTCACGCCAGTCACATGACTCGCGCTCTGCATCTCATGCTGTATGAGATGAAACAGATGCACAAGCATCAACTTGTATCTGTAATTGCGACACCCGTCCTCTTGCAATGCTTTCCATGTGAAATCAATAGTATGCTTTGCTTCATTGGGCTGTTGTTCAGTGTATTGAGAACAGCCCGTTATGCATCAACACCATGACACAGCACCTCGTTTCTTTCACAGGAAGCCGAGTTACTTGGCTGAGACGTTAAGCAGCGAAGGATCCAAAAACTCCCCGCGGGACTCCTCGGCCCCTGACAGGACCCAGCGATGACACTGAGAGCGTTACAGCCCGCCGTGAGTAGTTCCACTTTTCATGCATCGGCGTACAAGAGATGGGCATAAATTCATGGAAATGTTTTTGCCTGTCATTAAATGTCCTTAAACTGTTTCTGCAAGTCAAGTGCATAGATGGTTATTTTCAGAATGTGCCCGTTTTACACTGTTGTGCCCTGTCCGCCCTCAGGTTTAGGTCGCTCCAAGGTGCTGCCATTAGGTTTGCTTGTTTCCTAGCTCGGGATGCAGCGCCCTGGGCGGGACTAGCGGCTTGGCTGCCCCAGCTTCATGCCGCCCGCTTGACGCGCACCCTATGTGCGCAGACAGCTGTGGCCTGTACCGCACATGGATTGCGGTGCAGGGCGGGCGCGGGTCGCGGTTCACCCCAGGGTCTCATTTAAGAGTTAGAGCAGGGCCTGCACTGTAAGGTGGCGGGAGGGAAACAGGAAGGGCCCTGCTTTCGAAACACAGAAGCGTCTAATGGCAAACACCTTGTTTTATAACATCGGCGTTAAACCATGTTCATGCTTCATGCGTTTAAAAGCTTCGTACTTAAACATGCTAACAGCTAAACTAAACTTCCGTCAAACAGTTTTAACCGTTCAGGTCAGGATTTGTCAAGCCAACGCAAAGTTTGTCTACAAACTTTAGCATGTAGTTTGAGGTCATTATACTTTGTCCAAGAGGCACCCGTAAATATAAGCCGAAGGCCTCACGCTTTTAGAAATGAAAACCTGACACGTTTGATGATAGGTTTGGTGGTTGGGCTCTACATGTTTTTGAAATATCTCCCATCTCTGGACATACCGCAGCGTCATGGTGTTGATGCATTAAGTCGGGTGGTTGGGCCATACATTTTTTTGAAATATTGCCCATCTCTGGACCTACCACTGCGTCATGGTGTTGATGCATCAACACCATGACGCAGCGCCTTCGTTTCTTTCACAGGGAGCCGAGTTACGTGGCTGAGACGTTAAGCGGCGTAGGACCCGAAAACTCCCCGCGGGGCCCCACGCCCCCTGACAGGACCCAGCGATGACACTGAGAGCGTTACAGCCCGCCGTGAGTAGTTCCACTTTTCATGCATCGGCGTACAAGAGATGGGCATAAATTCATGGAAATGTTATTGCCTGTAATTAAATGTCCTTAAACTGTTTCTGCAAGTCATGCGCATAGATGGTTATTTTCAGAATGTGCCCGGTTTACACCGCTGTGCCCTGTCCGCCCTCAGGTTTAGGTCGCTCCAAGGTGCTGCCATTAGGTTCGCTTGTTTCCTAGCTCGGGATGCAGCGCCCTGGGCGGGACTAGCGGCTTGGCTGCCCCGGCTTCATGCCGCCCGCTTGACGCGCACCCTATGTGCGCAGACAGCTGTGGCCTGTACCGCACATGGATTGCGGTGCAGGGCGGGCGCGGGTCGCGGTTCACCCCAGGGTCTCATTTAAGAGTTAGAGCAGGGCCTGCACTGTAAGGTGGCGGGAGGGAAACAGGAAGGGCCCTGCTTTCGAAACACAGAAGCGTCTAATGGCAAACACCTTGTTTTATAACATCGGCGTTAAACCATGTTCATGCTTCATGCGTTTAAAAGCTTTGTACTTAAACATGCTAACAGCTAAACTTCTGTCAAACAGTTTTAACCGTTCAGGTCAGGATTTGTCAAGCCAACGCAAAGTTTGTCTACAAACTTTGGCATGTAGTTAGAGGTCATTATACTTTGTCCAAGAGGCACCCGTAAATATAAGCTGAAGGCCTCACGCTTTTAGAAATGAAAACCTGACACGTTTGATGATAGGTTTGGTGGTTGGGCTCTACATGTTTTGGAAATATCTGCCATCTCTGGACATACCGCAGCGTCATGGTGTTGATGCATTAAGTCGGGTGGTTGGGCCATACATTTTTTTGAAATATTGCCCATCTCTGGACCTACCACTGCGTCATGGTGTTGATGCATCAACACCATGACGCAGCGCCTTCGATTCTTTCACAGGGAGCCGAGTTACGTGGCTGAGACGTTAAGCGGCGTAGGACCCGAAAACTCCCCGCGGGACCCCACGCCCCCTGACAGGACCCAGCGATGACACTGAGAGCGTTACGGCCCGCCGTGAGTAGTTCCACTTTTCATGCATCGGCGTACAAGAGATGGGCATAAATTCATGGAAATGTTTTTGCCTGTCATTAAATGTCCTTAAACTGTTTCTGCAAGTCATGCGCATAGATGGTTATTTTCAGAATGTGCCCGGTTTACACCGTTGTGCCCTGTCCGCCCTCAGGTTTAGGTTGCTCCAAGGTGCTGCCATTAGGTTCGCTTGTTTCCTAGCTCGGGATGCTGCGCCCTGGGCGGGACTAGCGGCTTGGCTGCCCCGGCTTCATGCCGCCCGCTTTACGCGCACCCTATGTGTGCAGACATCTGTGGCCTGTACCGCACATGGATTGCGGTGCAGGGCGGGCGCGGGTCGCGGTTCACCCCAGGGTCTCATTTAAGAGTTAGAGCAGGGCCTGCACTGTAAGGTGGCGGGAGGGAAACAGGAAGGGCCCTGCTTTCGAAACACAGAAGCGTCTAATGGCAAACACCTTGTTTTATAACATCAGCGTTAAACCATGTTCATGCTTCATGCGTTTAAAAGCTTCGTACTTAAACATGCTAACAGCTAAACTAAACTTCCGTCAAACAGTTTTAACCGTTCAGGTCAGGATTTGTCAAGCCAACGCAAAGTTTGTCTACAAACTTTAGCATGTAGTTAGAGGTCATTATAATTTGTCCAAGAGGCACCCGTAAATATAAGCTGAAGGCCTCACGCTTTTAGAAATGAAACCTGACACGTTTGATGATAGGTTTGGTGGTTGGGCTCTACATGTTTTTGAAATATCTCCCATCTCTGGACATACCGCAGCGTCATGGTGTTGATGCATTAAGTCGGGTGGTTGGGCCATACATTTTTTTGAAATATTGCCCATCTCTGGACCTACCACTGCGTCATCAACACCATGACGCAGCACCTTCGTTTCTTTCACAGGGAGCCGAGTTACGTGGCTGAGACGTTAAGCGGCGTAGGACCCGAAAACTCCCCGCGGGACCCCACGCCCCCTGACAGGACCCAGCGATGACACTGAGAGCGTTACGGCCCGCCGTGAGTAGTTCCACTTTTCATGCATCGGCGTACAAGAGATGGGCATAAATTCATGGAAATGTTATTGCCTGTAATTAAATGTCCTTAAACTGTTTCTGCGAGTCATGCGCATAGATGGTTATTTTCAGAATGTGCCCGGCTTACACCGCTGTGCCCTGTCCGCCCTCAGGTTTAGGTCGCTCCAAGGTGCTGCCATTAGGTTCGCTTGTTTCCTAGCTCGGGATGCAGCGCCCTGGGCGGGACTAGCGGCTTGGCTGCCCCGGCTTCATGCCGCCCGCTTGACGCGCACCCTATGTGCGCAGACAGCTGTGGCCTGTACCGCACATGGATTGCGGTGCAGGGCGGGCGCGGGTCGCGGTTCACCCCAGGGTCTCATTTAAGAGTTAGAGCAGGGCCTGCACTGTAAGGTGCCGGGTGGGAAACAGGAAGGGCCCTGCTTTCGAAACACAGAAGCGTCTAATGGCAAACACCTTGTTTTATAACATCGGCGTTAAACCATGTTCATGCTTCATGCGTTTAAAAGCTTCGTACTTAAACATGCTAACAGCTAAACTAAACTTCCGTCAAACAGTTTTAACCGTTCAGGTCAGGATTTGTCAAGCCAACGCAAAGTTTGTCTACAAACTTTAGCATGTAGTTAGAGGTCATTATACTTTGTCCAAGAGGCACCCGTAAATATAAGCTGAAGGCCTCACGCTTTTAGAAATGAAAACCTGACACGTTTGATGATAGGTTTGGTGGTTGGGCTCTACATGTTTTGGAAATATCTCCCATCTCTGGACATACCGCAGCATCATGGTGTTGATGCATTAAGTCGGGTGGTTGGGCCATACATTTTTTTGAAATATTGCCCATCTCTGGACCTACCACTGCGTCATGGTGTTGATGCATCAACACCATGACGCAGCGCCTTCGTTTCTTTCACAGGGAGCCGAGTTACGTGGCTGAGACGTTAAGCGGCGTAGGACCCGAAAACTCCCCGCGGGACCCCACGCCCCCTGACAGGACCCAGCGATGACACTGAGAGCGTTACGGCCCGCCGTGAGTAGTTCCACTTTTCATGCATCGGCGTACAAGAGATGGGCATAAATTCATGGAAATGTTATTGCCTGTCATTAAATGTCCTTAAACTGTTTCTGCAAGTCAAGCGCATAGATGGTTATTTTCAGAATGTGCCCGGTTTACACCGTTGTGCCCTGTCCGCCCTTAGGTTTAGGTCGCTCCAAGGTGCTGCCATTAGGTTTGCTTGTTTCCTAGCTCGGGATGCTGCGCCCTGGGCCGGACTAGCGGCTTGGCTGCCCCGGCTTCATGCCGCCCGCTTGACGCGCACCCTATGTGCGCAGACATCTGTGGCCTGTACCGCACATGGATTGCGGTGCAGGGCGGGCGCGGGTCGCGGTTCACCCCAGGGTCTCATTTAGGAGTTAGAGCAGGGCCTGCACTGTAAGGTGGCGGGAGGGAAACAGGAAGGACCCTGCTTTCGAAACACAGAAGCGTCTAATGGCAAACACCTTGTTTTATAACATCAGCGTTAAACCATGTTCATGCTTCATGCGTTTAAAAGCTTCGTACTTAAACATGCTAACAGCTAAACTAAACTTCCGTCAAACAGTTTTAACCGTTCAGGTCAGGATTTGTCAAGCCAACGCAAAGTTTGTCTACAAACTTTAGCATGTAGTTAGAGGTCATTATACTTTGTCCAAGAGGCACCTGTAAATATAAGCTGAAGGCCTCACGCTTTTAGAAATGAAAACCTGACACGTTTGATGATAGGTTTGGTGGTTGGGCTCTACATGTTTTTGAAATATCTCCCATCTCTGGACATACCGCAGCGTCATGGTGTTGATGCATTAAGTCGGGTGGTTGGGCCATACATTTTTTTGAAATATTGCCCATCTCTGGACCTACCACTGCGTCATCAACACCATGACGCAGCGCCTTCGTTTCAATCACAGGGAGCCGAGTTACGTGGCTGAGACGTTAAGCGGCGTAGGACCCGAAAACTCCCCGCGGGACCCCACGCCCCCTGACAGGACCCAGCGATGACACTGAAAGCGTAACGGCCCGCAGTGAGTAGTTCCACTTTTCATGCATCGGCGTACAAGAGATGGGCATAAATTCATGGAAATGTTATTGCCTGTCATTAAATGTCCTTAAACTGTTTCTGCAAGTCAAGCGCATAGATGGTTATCTTCAGAATGTGCCCGGTTTACACCGTTGTGCCCTGTCCGCCCTCAGGTTTAGGTCGCTCCAAGGTGCTGCCATTAGGTTCGCTTGTTTCCTAGCTTGGGATGCAGCGCCCTGGGCGGGACTAGCGGCTTGGCTGCCCCGGCTTCATGCCGCCCGCTTGACGCGCACCCTATGTGCGCAGACATCTGTGGCCTGTACCGCACATGTTTTGCGGTGCAGGGCGGGCGCGGGTCGCGGTTCACCCCAGGGTCTCATTTAAGAGTTAGAGCAGGGCCTGCACTGTAAGGTGGCGGGAGGGAAACAGGAAGGGCCCTGCTTTCGAAACACAGAAGCGTCTAATGGCAAACACCTTGTTTTATAACATCGGCGTTAAACCATGTTCATGCTTCATGCGATAAAAAGCTTCGTACTTAAACATGCTAACAGCTAAACTAAACTTCCGTCAAACAGTTTTAACCGTTCAGGTCAGGATTTTTCAAGCCAACGCAAAGTTTGTCTACAAACTTTAGCATGTAGTTAGAGGTCATTATACTTTGTCCAAGAGGCACCCGTAAATATAAGCTGAAGGCCTCACACTTTTAGAAATGAAAACCTGACACGTTTGATGATAGGTTTGGTGGTTGGGCTCTACATGTTTTTGAAATATCTCCCATCTCTGGACATACCGCAGCGTCATGGTGTTGATGCATTAAGTCGGGTGGTTGGGCCATACATTTTTTTGAAATATTGCCCATCTCTGGACCTACCACTGCGTCATGGTGTTGATGCATCAACACCATGACGCAGCGCCTTCGTTTCTTTCACAGGGAGCCGAGTTACGTGGCTGAGGCGTTAAGCGGCGTAGGACCCGAAAACTCCCCGCGGGACCCCACGCCCCCTGACAAGACCCAGCGATGACACTGAGAGCGTTACGGCCCGCCGTGAGTAGTTCCACTTTTCATGCATCGGCGTACAAGAGATGGGCATAAATTCATGGAAATGTTATTGCCTGTCATTAAATGTCCTTAAACTGTTTCTGCAAGTCATGCGCATAGATGGTTATCTTCAGAATGTGCCCGGTTTACACCTCTGTGCCCTGTCCGCCCTCAGGTTTAGGTCGCTCCAAGGTGCTGCCATTAGGTTCGCTTGTTTCCTAGCTTGGGATGCAGCGCCCTGGGCGGGACTAGCGGCTTGGCTGCCCCGGCTTCATGCCGCCCGCTTGACGCGCACCCTATGTGCGCAGACATCAGTGGCCTGTACCGCACATGGATTGCGGTGCAGGGCGGGCGCGGGTCGCGGTTCACCCCAGGGTCTCATTTAAGAGTTAGAGCAGGGCCTGCACTGTAAGGTGGCGGGAGGGAAACAGGAAGGGCCCTGCTTTCGAAACACAGAAGCGTCTAATGGCAAACACCTTGTTTTATAACATCGGCGTTAAACCATGTTCATGCTTCATGCGATAAAAAGCTTCGTACTTAAACATGCTAACAGCTAAACTAAACTTCCGTCAAACAGTTTTAACCGTTCAGGTCAGGATTTGTCAAGCCAACCCAAAGTTTGTCTACAAACTTTAGCATGTAGTTAGAGGTCATTATACTTTGTCCAAGAGGCACCCGTAAATATAAGCTGAAGGCCTCACACTTTTAGAAATGAAAACCTGACACGTTTGATGATAGGTTTGGTGGTTGGGCTCTACATGTTTTGGAAATATCTCCCATCTCTGGACATACCGCAGCATCATGGTGTTGATGCATTAAGTCGGGTGGTTGGGCCATACATTTTTTTGAAATATTGCCCATCTCTGGACCTACCACTGCGTCATGGTGTTGATGCATCAACACCATGACGCAGCGCCTTCGTTTCTTTCACAGGGAGCCGAGTTACGTGGCTGAGACGTTAAGCGGCGTAGGACCCGAAAACTCCCCGCGGGACCCCACGCCCCCTGACAGGACCCAGCGATGACACTGAGAGCGTTACGGCCCGCCGTGAGTAGTTCCACTTTTCATGCATCGGCGTACAAGAGATGGGCATAAATTCATGGAAATGTTATTGCCTGTCATTAAATGTCCTTAAACTGTTTCTGCAAGTCAAGCGCATAGATGGTTATTTTCAGAATGTGCCCGGTTTACACCGTTGTGCCCTGTCCGCCCTTAGGTTTAGGTCGCTCCAAGGTGCTGCCATTAGGTTTGCTTGTTTCCTAGCTCGGGAATGCTGCGCCCTGGGCCGGACTAGCGGCTTGGCTGCCCCGGCTTCATGCCGCCCGCTTGACGCGCACCCTATGTGCGCAGACATCTGTGGCCTGTACCGCACATGGATTGCGGTGCAGGGCGGGCGCGGGTCGCGGTTCACCCCAGGGTCTCATTTAGGAGTTAGAGCAGGGCCTGCACTGTAAGGTGGCGGGAGGGAAACAGGAAGGACCCTGCTTTCGAAACACAGAAGCGTCTAATGGCAAACACCTTGTTTTATAACATCAGCGTTAAACCATGTTCATGCTTCATGCGTTTAAAAGCTTCGTACTTAAACATGCTAACAGCTAAACTAAACTTCCGTCAAACAGTTTTAACCGTTCAGGTCAGGATTTGTCAAGCCAACGCAAAGTTTGTCTACAAACTTTAGCATGTAGTTAGAGGTCATTATAATTTGTCCAAGAGGCACCTGTAAATATAAGCTGAAGGCCTCACGCTTTTAGAAATGAAAACCTGACACGTTTGATGATAGGTTTGGTGGTTGGGCTCTACATGTTTTTGAAATATCTCCCATCTCTGGACATACCGCAGCATCATGGTGTTGATGCATTAAGTCGGGTGGTTGGGCCATACATTTTTTTGAAATATTGCCCATCTCTGGACCTACCACTGCGTCATCAACACCATGACGCAGCGCCTTCGTTTCAATCACAGGGAGCCGAGTTACGTGGCTGAGACGTTAAGCGGCGTAGGACCCGAAAACTCCCCGCGGGACCCCACGCCCCCTGACAGGACCCAGCGATGACACTGAGAGCGTAACGGCCCGCAGTGAGTAGTTCCACTTTTCATGCATCGGCGTACAAGAGATGGGCATAAATTCATGGAAATGTTATTGCCTGTCATTAAATGTCCTTAAACTGTTTCTGCAAGTCAAGCGCATAGATGGTTATCTTCAGAATGTGCCCGGTTTACACCGTTGTGCCCTGTCCGCCCTCAGGTTTAGGTCGCTCCAAGGTGCTGCCATTAGGTTCGCTTGTTTCCTAGCTTGGGATGCAGCGCCCTGGGCGGGACTAGCGGCTTGGCTGCCCCGGCTTCATGCCGCCCGCTTGACGCGCACCCTATGTGCGCAGACATCTGTGGCCTGTACCGCACATGGTTTGCGGTGCAGGGCGGGCGCGGGTCGCGGTTCACCCCAGGGTCTCATTTAAGAGTTAGAGCAGGGCCTGCACTGTAAGGTGGCGGGAGGGAAACAGGAAGGGCCCTGCTTTCGAAACACAGAAGCGTCTAATGGCAAACACCTTGTTTTATAACATCGGCGTTAAACCATGTTCATGCTTCATGCGATAAAAAGCTTCGTACTTAAACATGCTAACAGCTAAACTAAACTTCCGTCAAACAGTTTTAACCGTTCAGGTCAGGATTTTTCAAGCCAACGCAAAGTTTGTCTACAAACTTTAGCATGTAGTTAGAGGTCATTATACTTTGTCCAAGAGGCACCCGTAAATATAAGCTGAAGGCCTCACACTTTTAGAAATGAAAACCTGACACGTTTGATGATAGGTTTGGTGGTTGGGCTCTACATGTTTTTGAAATATCTCCCATCTCTGGACATACCGCAGCGTCATGGTGTTGATGCATTAAGTCGGGTGGTTGGGCCATACATTTTTTTGAAATATTGCCCATCTCTGGACCTACCACTGCGTCATGGTGTTGATGCATCAACACCATGACGCAGCGCCTTCGTTTCTTTCACAGGGAGCCGAGTTACGTGGCTGAGGCGTTAAGCGGCGTAGGACCCGAAAACTCCCCGCGGGACCCCACGCCCCCTGACAGGACCCAGCGATGACACTGAGAGCGTTACGGCCCGCCGTGAGTAGTTCCACTTTTCATGCATCGGCGTACAAGAGATGGGCATAAATTCATGGAAATGTTTTTGCCAGTCATTAAATGTCCTTAAACTGTTTCTGCAAGTCAAGCGCATAGATGGTTATCTTCAGAATGTGCCCGGTTTACACCGTTGTGCCCTGTCCGCCCTCAGGTTTAGGTCGCTCCAAGGTGCTGCCATTAGGTTCGCTTGTTTCCTAGCTTGGGATGCAGCGCCCTGGGCGGGACTAGCGGCTTGGCTGCCCCGGCTTCATGCCGCCCGCTTGACGCGCACCCTATGTGCGCAGACATCTGTGGCCTGTACCGCACATGGATTGCGGTGCAGGGCGGGCGCGGGTCGCGGTTCACCCCAGGGTCTCATTTAAGAGTTAGAGCAGGGCCTGCACTGTAAGGTGGCGGGAGGGAAACAGGAAGGGCCCTGCTTTCGAAACACAGAAGCGTCTAATGGCAAACACCTTGTTTTATAACATCGGCGTTAAACCATGTTCATGCTTCATGCGTTTAAAAGCTTCGTACTTAAACATGCTAACAGCTAAACTAAACTTCCGTCAAACAGTTTTAACCGTTCAGGTCAGGATTTGTCAAGCCAACGCAAAGTTTTTCTACAAACTTTAGCATGTAGTTAGAGGTCATTATACTTTATCCAAGAGGCACCCGTAAATATAAGCTGAAGGCCTCACGCTTTTAGAAATGAAAACCTGACACGTTTGATGATAGGTTTGGTGGTTGGGCTCTACATGTTTTGGAAATATCTCCCATCTCTGGACATACCGCAGCGTCATGGTGTTGATGCATTAAGTCGGGTGGTTGGGCCATACATTTTTTTGAAATATTGCCCATCGCTGGACCTACCACTGCGTCATCAACACCATGACGCAGCGCCTTCGTTTCTTTCACAGGGAGCCGAGTTACGTGGCTGAGACGTTAAGCGGCGTAGGACCCGAAAACTCCCCGCGGGACCCCACGCCCCCTGACAGGACCCAGCGATGACACTGAGAGCGTTACGGCCCGCCGTGAGTAGTTCCACTTTTCATGCATCGGCGTACAAGAGATGGGCATAAATTCATGGAAATGTTATTGCCTGTCATTAAATGTCCTTAAACTGTTTCTGCAAGTCAAGCGCATAGATGGTTATCTTCAGAATGTGCCCGGTTTACACCGTTGTGCCCTGTCCGCCCTCAGGTTTAGGTCGCTCCAAGGTGCTGCCATTAGGTTCGCTTGTTTCCTAGCTTGGGATGCAGTGCCCTGGGCGGGACTAGCGGCTTGGCTGCCCCGGCTTCATGCCGCCCGCTTGACGCGCACCCTATGTGCGCAGACATCTGTGGCCTGTACCGCACATGGATTGCGGTGCAGGGCGGGCCTGGGTCGCGGTTCACCCCAGGGTCTCATTTAAGAGTTAGAGCAGGGCCTGCACTGTAAGGTGGCGGGAGGGAAACAGGAAGGGCCCTGCTTTCGAAACACAGAAGCATCTAATAGCAAACACCTTGTTTTATAACATCAGCGTTAAACCATGTTCATGCTACATGCGTTTAAAAGCTTCGTACTTAAACATGCTAACAGCTAAACTAAACTTCCATCAAACAGTTTTAACCGTTCCGGTCAGGATTAGTCAAGCCAACGCAAAGTTTGTCTACAAACTTTAGCATGTAGTTAGAGGTCATTATAATTTGTCCAAGAGGCACCCGTAAATATAAGCTGAAGTCCTCACGCTTTTAGAAATGAAAACCTGACATGTTTGATGATAGGTTTGGTGGTTGGGCTCTACATGTTTTTGAAATATCTCCCATCTCTGGACATACCGCAGCGTCATGGTGTTGATGCATTAAGTCGGGTGGTTGGGCCATACATTTTTTTGAAATATTGCCCATCTCTGGACCTACCACTGCGTCATCAACACCATGACGCAGCGCCTTCGTTTCTTTCACAGGGAGCCGAGTTACGTGGCTGAGACGTTAAGCGGCGAAGGATCCGAAAACTCCCTGCGGGTCTTCTCGCCACCTGACAGGACCCAAGGATGACACTGAGAGCATTACGGCTCGCCGTGAGTAGTTCCACTTTTCATTCATCAGCGTACAAGAGATGGACTGCAGTTCACCCCGGGGTCTCATTTAACTTCTTACACTCTGAGGCTATTTTGGGGATTTCCGCCTGGATTTGGCCTACCCAATTTCAAAAGCTTCCCATAACCACATGCAGTGGTGCACATACAAAAGTTTGGTATCATTTTACAGGAAACCCTTTGAAATTACATAAAACACTGTTAAAAGTGGTCAACATGGTTGTATGTGTTGTCAGTCCTCTAATAAACACAAAAATAATTAGGCGCTTTTTGATGTTTTTTTTCTAAAGTCTATATTTAAAAGTGTATAACTCTGGCCCTGAGTGGTAACGAAACCTACAGACAGTTTTGTTTGATTCCAGCAATTGCCAGCTTACAGAGGAAAAAGGAATTTTTTCTCTATCATAATAAATGCAAAAGTTATTTTACTCCAACTGAAGGGAGGAATAATACCCTTTTTGTATTAAATTTCTTCCTAAAAATCTTTGAAGTGCTCCCATAACCACATACAGTGGAATAAATGCAATATCTTTATATCATTTTAAAGAAAACCCTTTGAAGTTACATAAAAAGCTGCTGTTTGTGACAAATATTGTTATTTATGTTGTTTTTCATATGATGAAACACCAAATTGTCTTTTTTTATGTTGTAAACACTGTCTTTGATAGTGTATAACTCTGGTTCTGTGTGCTCTAGCAGACTGCAGACAGTTCTGGTTGTTAGCAGCAGCAGCCAGTAAACACCCAAAAAAAGAATGAACTCTTTAGCATGTCGCATTCAAAAGTTATTTTCATTTTACTGAAGGGTGTGAAAATACATTTTTCATATAAATATTAATTTTTTGTTTTGCACATATAATAAATAGCAAGGGATTATTAATGAACAAAACCAAAGAAAATGCTGTGAATGGACTCATTCTTTAGAGTAGGACCTAAGATAAAAGATGGTGTAGCATTTGTGGCTATATGTGCTATCTGAGGCAGTTCACACTCAAGTTTCCCATATGTTTACAAAAGACCATATTTTACCTCATTATTCATTCGACGATTGTTGAATATGTGATAATAATAGAACAAAAATAACGATGCAGCCTTATTCCTGAGAATGAGAGCTTTCATTTGATATAAGACTTGCCTATGTTGGTCATACTTGAAAAATATGAAATACGTGAATATTAAAATCATATAAAAAATTGTGGGGGGGTGATAGTGTAAATTAAGTGTTAATAACTTTCTTACAGTAAAAAATATCTCAAAGTGATGCATTTCTGCAGAAAGTAGAGACTCTAAGCTTTCAAACAGTATCTCATATGTGGTACTGGGTCCATGATAGACCATTACAAATTACAGGAATATTTTAAATTAAGTCAAAATAAGATAATTCTGGACCCGGTACAGGGTCCCAGAGTTAAAGAAGTTAAGAGTTAGAGCAGGGCCTGCCCTGTAAGGTGGTGGGTGGGAAACAGAAAGGGCCCTGCTTTTGAAACACGGAATCATCATAGATCCTAGATAATTCACTCAGCCCCATGCCATCCAATATTGATGTCTTCCTTTGTTCAGTCGAGATTAAGAAATGTATTTTTTTTTTAGGAAAACATTCCAGGATTTTTCTCAAGTTAATAGACTTTATTGGACCCCAGTTTACCGTTTAAATTGCAGTTTCAATGCAGCTTTAAAGGTCTCCAAATGATCCCAATCGAGGCATAAGGGTCTTATCTATCAAAGCGATTGCCAATTTTGGCAAGAAAAATATGTACTTTTAAACCTCAACTTCTCATCTTGCACTGTGCATCTGTGTGACGCACCAGCAGTAAACAATAAACTAACATAAGGACATTATTTAGTATCATTCAACATACAACAATGTCAGAACGGTCCTCTTCTCCACACTTGTAAACACTGGAGCATTAGTTTTGCATACGTCATGCTTGACCTTTCGATTTCATACGTTGGATCGCGCTGGCGTGTTACACGATTTTTTTTCTTGCCGAAAATGACAGTCCCAATGTCTCGTTTGGGATTTTTTAAAGCCCTTTGAAGCTGCATTGAAACTGCAATTTTAAACGGCATTGAAATTGTAAACTGTTGAGGTCCAACAGGGTTCTACACTAACTTTTTGCAATTGTTGCACTGGTGCGCCTAAGAAAAAGTTAGGTGCACCCAAATTTTTGACCGCATTGCATTTATAGTTCACCCAAAAATGAAAATTCTGTCATAATTTACTCACTCTCATGTTGTTACAAACGTTTTTTTTTTTTGTTGTTTTTTTAAGTTTTTTTTTAGCAGTAGCTATTCTGCTCAAAAGGAGTAGGCCGAAGCAAAAAGCTTATAAACGCCCTCCCCAATAATTAATATTACATTAATACAAAAATCATAATACAAAACAACACAACCACAATACAACATCAAACAAAACAAAACAAATCAAACAATAAACAATCAGACAAAATGTATATACACTTGCAATGTCCAATAATAACAATACTCCTAATGATAAACGCGTTCTTCTTCTTTATACCTTTTAAAAATCTTTTGTTTGTATTTATATTTAAACAAATTAATATTTGGACAACATTTCATCTCCATCTCCAAATTATTCCACTGTCGCCCCCCATTAACTGTAAGGCTAAAACTTTTCAAGGTTGTACTATGTTTTTGCATCCTAAAATTCATTTAATCACGTAATGCATAATCACCAGTGCTTTCTCGGAACCTTCTTTGTATTTGGCTTGGTAACAATTTGTTCCTTGCTTTATATAGCATCTGTACTGATTGAAACTCAACAATGTCATAAAACTTCATGATCTTAGATTTTAAAAATAATGAGTTTGTATGGTCCAAGAACCCAACTTTGTGAATGAATCGGATAACTCTTTTTTGCAACATTACTATTGGTTTTAATGTACTTTTATAAGTACTACCCCATACCACAGAGCAGTAATGTAAATAAGGCAAAATCAGAGAACAATATAAAGTATGCAAAGCTTTGGTGTTTAAAATATGCTTTACTTTTGCAATTACTGAAATGCTTCTTGATATTTTAGTACTTAAATATTTAATATGAGAGTTCCAAGTAATTCTATCATCTATAATGACTCCAAGGAATTTAATTTCATGCACCCGCTCTATAACAACGTCCTCTATCTGAATTACTTCCTGAGCATTAGAATTACCAGGTCCGAATATCATCATTTTGCTTTTTCCCAGATTTAATGATAATTTATTTTCTTTGAACCACTTATTAACACGTTTGAGTTCCAAAGTAACTATTTGACACAGTTGATTTAAATCGTTTCCAGATGCAAAAATATTTGTATCATCTGCAAACAAAACAAATCTAAGTATTTGAGATGTTTTACAAATATCATTTATATACATACAGTATTCAACAATTTTGGGCCCAGTATTGAACCTTGAGGCAAACCACACACGATTTCTTGATAACTTGATTGATAATCTCCTATTTTCACATATTGTTTTCTATTTTCCAAATAACTGATCATCCACTGTAATGCGACTCCTCTAATTCCATAATGTTCTAGCTTATTAATTAAAATATCGTAATTTATTGTGTCAAATGCCTTACTTAGGTCAATAAATAATCCTATTGCATATTTCTTGTTATCTACAGCTTTAGTTATTTCATCAATTGTATCAAAGAGTGCATGCGAAGTTGAACAATTATTCCTAAAACCAAACTGATTATCTGACTGAGAGTAATTTATTTCTTTCAATAAAACTACTAAGTCTAGAATTAAAAACCTTCTCTAAAATTTTTGAAAATTGCGGTAAAAGTGAAATCGGCCTATAATTAGTAAAGGGATGCTTATCTCCTGCCTTAAACAGAGGAATCACTTTTGCTATTTTCATACCTTCAGGAAATTGACCAGTTTGCAATGATAAGTTACAAGTGAATGTTAACGGCTTACTAATACTTTCAATAACACTTTTTAAGGTCTTCTTCATATCCATATCATAATGATCTGTCAAAGTTTTATTTTTACACCCTCTAACAATGTCCAATATCTCATTTTCCTCAACAGGTATAAGAAACAGCGTTTTAGGATTTGTATCTATTAACTCACAATTGTATCTCTCAACATTTGCAATATTTGCAGCAAGGTTTGGGCCAACATCTACAAAGAATTTATTAAACCTATCAACTACTGTATTCATATTGTTTATAGTTTTATCCTCATCTCTAAAATATTGTTGGTAATAATTAATCATTCCAGATTTATTTCTAATTAAATTATTTAAAATATTCCATAAGCCTTTAATATTATTCTTATTGCTATCTAACAATTTATTATAATAATCCTGTTGACATTTTCTTATGATACCAGTCAATTTATTTTTGTATTTCTTATATTTATCCTCCGCTTCTTTTGATCTATATTTTATAAAATTTCTGTAAAGTGAATTTTTTTTTTACAAGCATTCAACAATCCCTTAGACATCCACTCATTTTCTTTACACTTTCTTTTTTTACAGTATTTTTTTATTAGACAATTTTTATCATAAACTTTTTGAAACATTTGCATAAACTCATCGTATGCCTTATTAGTATCATCTTCTCTATAAACACTACTCCAATCTTGCATTAGTAATTCTTTTTTAAGTGCTTCAATGGTTTTCTCTGTTTTTACCCTTCTAAACCAGTACATAGTATTCTCTTCATTTTTTTGAAATTCATTTTTATTTAATACAAAAACTGGAAGGTGATCAGTGATATCATTTATCATTAGTCCGCTGACTGTGTTACTTTCTATGTCATTGGAAAAAATATTATCAATCAAAGTCGCGCTATGGTTTGTAATTCTACTCGGTTTCGTTATTAGAGGAAACAACCCTATACTAAATAGAGTATTAATAAATTCATCAGTCTTTTTATGTTTATTTGGGTTAAGCAGATCGATGTTAAGATCACCCCCAACAAACATGAGTTTCTGATTTAAATGTGAAAAGTGTTCCTCCATCCACCTATTAAACACATCTATATTAGACCCCGGTGTTCTATAGATACAACTTACAATTATATTTTTCTTTTTTGGCCTTAAAATTTCAATAGTAAGACATTCTAGTACATCATCCACCACCATCGTCATATTTCCAATCATTTTATAACCATAATTTACATCTACAAACATAGCTACGCCCCCACCATGCGTATTTCTTCTGTTCAGTCTTATAAACTCATAACCTTCGATATTAAAATCCATTTCTCTATCATTATGTATCCATGTTTCTGTTATTAAAATCACACTGAATGAATTTGAAAACTGTTTTAAATAGCTCTTAATATGGTCAAAGTTTGCATAAAGACTTCTACTGTTAAAGTGGATTACAGAGAATGTATGGACATTTTTAAATTTACAATTATAACAATCCTCTGTATAATATTGACAATCATTAACAGATCTCGTAAAGAAGTTACTTTCAGGGTCAATCTCAATCTCAGTGCTCTGTAAATCATATTGTGAATATACAAAATCCATATCTTTTGGTTCCATAATTTTTTCATGAGAGTTCAAATCGGAAATTCTTATAGTAGACTTATAAGAGACCATATGAAAGGTAAGTGAATGGGAAGGACTGGCGTATCATATGCACGCAAAATCGGAATCTGGCGTATCTATTGCACGATAATCACACTGCGTGTCATTTGTACGCATCTTGGTGAGAACGGGTAGCAACACCAGACTTATGCAGATTACCATGATGTTTATCCTAGGTTTGGTGTGCTGGTGCGTTGATGAACTATTAGCTTATCATATCTCAAGAAAGCAATATCACCCCTTTCTCTTGCGGCCCTCAACGCTGGCAACAAATCTTTTCGCTTCCTTTTAACTGTGTCCGTATAGTCCTCGTTTATAAAAATTTTAGTTCCTTTGAGACGTTTTGCATGGTGCAAAATAATTTCGCGGTCCTTCCAGCGTCATAGCTGCACAATGATGGGTCGTGGCCGGTCTCTCCCACCGTCAGGTTTCCCTACCCGATGCGCCCGTTCCACCTCCACCGTGTGCTGCAGCTGTAGCTTCTCCACCAACAGATTTTTTACTTTTTCCTCCGCGTCGGCCCAGGTTTCCCCTGCCGATTCCATCACTCCCTCAAATACCAAGTTGTTTCTGCGACTTTGCCCCTCCAGGTACTCCATTTTGTCGGTGATGGTGAGCATACTGTCGCAAACTTTATAGACGTCAGATTGCAACTTGTTATTACGTTCAGATAGCTTTGCATTCTCTTCCTTCAGATTGTCCACCTCACCTTGGGTAAACTGTAGGCTTGTTTTAAGTTCTTGAATGTCCTTTAATATTGCATCCATTCGGATATTTGTAGTTTCCACAATAATTTTTATGAAACCTTTGAAGTTCTCCTGTTGTTGTTGGAGTAGTTCCTTGAACATATCCTTCTGTTGATCCATTAGCCCAATGACTCGACTGAGGCTAACGTACTCTTCTTCCGTCGCCAAATCTACCTGCTGCTTAATCTCTGTTTTTGATGGTCTTGGCATTATGCTCTCCTCTCTCGACAAGCACAATAAGATTTGGTAAATTGAAAAATCTAAATCCAAATAGCGTAGTTTAAACGCAAACGTTGCGACTCAACACGCCAACCGCAGCTCTTTTTAATGTGTTTGTTCTGGTGACCATGACTGAAGATATTTTGAGGAATGTTTGGAACCAAATAATTTATGAGCCCCATTCGCTTCCATAGTATTATTATTTCTCATTATGGAAGAATGGGGCTCATGCTTGGTTTGGTTACAAACATTCCTCAAAATATCTTGCTTCTTGTTCATTAGAACAACAAAATGAGGGAGAGTTAATGATGACAGAATTTTTATTTTTGGGTGAACTATCCCTTTAACACAGCAGTTTAGTACCAATAGTGGTTTAAGGTACAGAATATAAACATGTAGGCTATTTTATAATTGTCATGCTGTCATTCAATTTTCCTTATATAGTCATGCACAGTCCTGTTTGATACCCGCACCCGCGCGATAAAAATAACACTTGACCCGTTATCCAACATCAGTATCAATTTATTTCATACCCGCCCGTTACCAAAGTAAGCAGAAACCTTTAAAGATCTTCATGCAAAACATGGACAGAAATAAGCACAGGGCCATGATTGGACAAATATAGCCTATTATCATTTCATGTGAAATTTTGTGAGGGTCGGCTGATTGACAGCTGAGTGGTCAGCAGTGTTTGAACACTGATAAGCGCTGCGCTTATATTTATATCTTATAAATTGATGATATGATTGCAGTGATTCCAAAGGGATGTCCAAAAAAACTCAAGTAGAACGTTAAATGTTTAAAGTTTAATTTCTGTTTGTTTTGTTAATTTGCTAATTATTTAAGTGAAACGTCTCGGTTACGGATGTAACCCTCGTTCCCTGAAGGAGGGAACGGAGACGTCACGTCGTGACCGACGAATTGGGAACTCGCTTAGAGAGACCAATCTGCTTCGTTTACTACTAAAACGCCAATGAACTTGGCATTGAGATATTTGCATAATGCTGGCGCCGCCCCGCCAGGTGCCTTTATAAGCAGCAGGTGCAAATAGGGAAATTAGCTTCTTTTCGCTGAGAAAGCCGGGAGAAAGTGACCGGTCGATAAACAGCAGGGAGCAGCCCTGTGGCGACGGGACGTGACGTCTCCGTTCCCTCCTTCAGGGAACGAGGGTTACATCCGTAACCGAGACGTTCCCTTTCAGTCGGTCACTACGACGTCACGTCGTGACCGACGAATTGGGAATCCCTACCAAAACGCCACTGAGGGCTGACCTCTTCCAGTGTCTGCGTAAAGCCCTCCGGTTCCACTTAAGGAGAAGGAGAATTAGGTTTTAAGGCAGAAGGCCGGGCACTAGATGTTCCTTTAACCCCACAGTAGTGCCAGCGACTGGGAAGCGCCCTATCTGAGCGGTATAGGGACGCTGCGGAAGCCACCGCCCCGTTAAGGGCTATTGGTGGGCGAAAGTCAACCATAGTTGAGGTAAAAATGACAGCCGTGGCTGTGTAAGCAAAGCAGTGCTCTGCTAAGGGAAACGTGGGCTGGTAGGATTAACCCCACGGAATAATACTCACAAAGGAACCCGTTGGGACACAATGTGGAGCCCAAGCCAAACACGTAGGTTCGTAAGAATACAGCTAGTGAGAGGCTGACAGCCAATGCTCCGCAACAAAGGCTGCCAAGGCATCGGAGGAAGAGCAATTCAAACCATTACGCATTTTTTCTCTGATGGCCTTCCATACTGAAACTCAATTAGGAGCCTCAGTTGGAGGCTGCAAGCCGACCTGCGAGACTGCTCTCCGTGCTCCCCCTGGTGAGGAAAGAACACGAGAGGATACAGGCTCGATACGAACACTGTAAAATGTAATGAACGTATTAGGTGTCGCCCAACCAGCAGCTCTACAGATGTCTGTTAGCGAGGAACCACGAGCTAAAGCCCAAGATGAGGCAACACTCCGTGTGGAGTGCGCTCTCAAATTAAAGGGGCAAGGAATACCCTGAAGATTATTAGCCAGGGCGATAGTATCAACTATCCAATGAGACATCCTCTGCTTAGTGACAGCTTTCCCTTTCTGCTGGCCACCATAACAAACAAAGAGCTGGTCTGAGGTCCTGAGGCTTTGCGTGCGATCCACGTAGAGTCGCAGTGCGCGTACGGGGCACAACAAAGCCATGGTTGGGTCTGCGTCCTCCGGGGGCAGCGCTTGCAAGCTCACCACCTTATCTCTGAAGGGAGTGGTGGGAACTTTGGGCACGTAGCCTGGTCTGGGTCTCAGTGAGACAGCAGGACCAAACTAAAAGCACGAATCGTCAACAGAGAATGCATGTAAATCCCCTACTCTCTTCATGGAGGCCAATGCTATCAGGGTCAGAGTTTTCATTGATAAAAACATCAGACTCGTAGACTGCAAAGGCTCAAAAGGGAGACCTGAAGGCTTCAGCACCATGGACAGGTCTCAGGAGGAAAGAGGGAGGGCGCGAGGGGTTTAGCCTGCGAGCGCCTCTTAAAATGTAATAATTAAATCATGCTGGCCAACTGATCTGCCGTTGATAAGAGAGTGATGAGCAGAAATAGCGGCGATATCAACTTTAATGGCGGAGGGACAGCCTACCATCTAACCTATGTTAAAGATATAAAAGCACAATGTTAATGAGCATTCTCTGGGGTCCTCGCGTTGCGAAGAGCACCGGGTGACGAAAAAGGTTTCTTTAAGCGCGTAAGCCCGTCCTGTGGACGGTGCTCGAACCGCGTCGATGGTGTTAGATACCGCTTGCGATAAATCACCTAAACCTTGCGCGCGCTCAACGACCATACATGGAAATCCCACAGGTCGGGGCGCGGGTGCCATAATGTGCCCCTTCCTAGAGAAAGAAAGTCTTTCCTCAGGGGAAATCGTCAGGGAGGGGCTGTCGCGAGGAGCATTAACTCTGAAAACCAATTCCTGGTAGTCCAGTACGGGGCGACTAATAAAAGGCTCTCCTCGTCCTGCCTGACTTTGCACAGTGTCTGCGCAATAAAGCTCACTGGAAGGAATGCGTATTTACGCACCCCCCGCAGCCAGCTGTGTGCCAAGGCATCCACGCCGAGGCTGCCCTCGGTTAGTGAACAAAATAGGCGACAGTGGGTATCGTCCGGCGACGCAAACAGATCTATCTACGCACAACCAAACTTCTTCCAAATTAGCTGGACCGTCTGGAGGTGGAGTCGCCATTCGCCGGGGGCGCAGCTCGGGAAGCGCGTCTGCCGCTGTATTGAGCGAACCCGGGATGTAAATGGCACGAAGGGACCTCAGATGCTTCTGACTCCAAAGGAGGAGATGACGAGCGAGATGCGACAGGTGACGAGAGCGCAAAACCGCCTTAACGGTAAATAACGCAACAGTCGCAATGTTATTGGTGTCGGCTAATACATCCTTCCCTCGCATCTCCATAGCGGAGCGTACAAGTCCCAGATATACAGCGCACCGCTCGCGGCAGTTGGGGTGCTATGCACACCCCTGAGACTGCAAGCCCGTCATACGTGGCTGATCATCCCGTGCTGAAGGCATTGCAATATACAGAATGCCAGGAGACCCCTCAGGGGCATATCTTCTATCGGAAATGCCGGGTCTACCACGGGGAAAAATTGAAATGACACGCAGGTGTAATGTGTACACGGTGTATGTCGGTGTGCCACGCTCTCCTCGAGACTCGATCGTAAGCCAACGCTGAAGCGGTCTCATATGAAGCAGCTCGGGCGGCGTCACAGCCGCAGCATGCTGTCATACGTCCAGGAGCTTCTGAAATTGTTTCAGAGGGACCGCGTACTTCCCTCGAATTAAACCGAGGCAAGTCAGAACTGACTGGTTGCGCGCTCTTGTAAAACACGCCAATTAGTCGATCGAGTCTTATTTCCATACTGAGAAAAAGGATCCTCTGCACGGGGCAAAGTTGCTCTTTCCCAGCCGACCTGAAGACTTAAACGAGCGAGATGCCGAAGCATTAACTCTCTGTGTTCGCGCACGTCTGCCAAGAACGGGCTATTATAAGTCGACGTAGCTAAAAGCAGAATGCGAACAACGCTCTCTCTCTGACATTTTAATGCCGTGACTATGGAGACACGGAGAGAGAGAGACAGCTCGAATGGTGCACTTAGTATTAATATGCCCACCCCACGACGCAGAGCGAAAAAACGGTCTAAAGCGAGGGGAGATGGACACATAAAGTACACGTCTTACAGGTCTAAGGCTGCAAACCGATCTGAATATTGAAATACGAGCCTCTGCGTTATCATCCAAAAAGAACACCTTCGTAGAGCCGGTGCGTAAATCAAATCGATCGTAACCCGCCGCGTATTTTGGGTACTATGAGATAAAGGCTGGAAAAACCCTATCATCATCATCTCGGTAAGAGGAACCGGCTCGAACATCCTTCGCCAACAGGATATCGACTTTTGCACGCAGTACATGTGCATCGGACGCTTTCACCACAGTGAAACGAAAGCCCGAATTTTGGGGTGTGCCGGATTCGTAACCGAGGTGGATCGTGCGTAAAACCCAACGAAACGGGCTGGGAACTGAAGCCAAGCACCCAGGCACCGTACGAGGAGAAATAACGACACTACCGAAGTACCCGCAATGGGGCAGCGAAGCGAGACAGGTGGGACTGCCGGTGCGTCTGCTGTGACAGCATAAACATCTACAGTATGTGTGTGTGACACTGACCTGAGCCCGCTGAGGGTAACGGTCGTCTGGTCTCCTCTACGGAGGGCGCAGACTCCGATGAGGGTGCTGGTGGTCCGGTCTCCTCAGCGGAGAGCTCGGACTCCTCAGGTCACCCGCTGGCGATAGAGGAGAGGTAGGGGAGCTGGTGTGTACCCGCTCACGGCTCTCTCGATCCTCCGGAGACCTAGAGAGGGAAGAGGAATGCACTCTTATGTGTGGTTAAGTGGGTACCGGCCGAACAGCCGGTGGAACATATGCAAACCAAGGATTTTCCACCCGACCCTCTATCGGGGGAAGGAGCTCCATCTCCTGAAGAGTGATCCTCTGCCAATCCGGGTCGCCCTTCACTGGCCACTTAAACTCCCGAATTTCACGGGAAGCGGCTAAGCGGGCGGGGCGAGCTGCTGACGACCGGTTCCCCTGCGCTGCCGAGATGGGGTCCGAGGAGGGGAACGGAGGTGGTCGCCGCAGGACGCCGACGGCGAGAGGCAGACTGAGGAGCCGGCGTGGTGGACCAAGGGCAGCTCTCTTCCGCCGGGGCATGACCTAGGAGATCGCCTCAGTCTGCGCAGCGGAGCTGTACGACTCCCCTGGCTCGCCGAAGAGGCCGGTCTGTGAGACAGGAGCATTCAAGTTGTTCTCGTCTGCGTCCGTCATGTCAGCCAGACACAGCCAAAGGTGGCGATCTTGAACCACTGTGGTGGACATCGCACGACTGAAGGTCGCGGGCTCCCTCGTAAATCCTTGGTGAGCCTGCAGCAACGTTATTGCGTGCAGGGCCGAAGCCGCCTCTCCGGCATGCCTGATGGGCAGCGTCCGTAACCGGACGACTGTCTACAAACACGGGAGGGAAGGGTTGGGTGGTCCCTCCAGGAACGCATCCCGCTCCACTGAAGGGGTCCCCGCCCTTAGGGGCTCCGTTGGTGAGGGAGGTGAGGGGTGAAGCTGAACGGCCGGACGGCCGCAAATCACGTCAGCTCTTCGTGCCGTCGGGAAAGAAAGGCACAGGAGGCGAGGACCGAGAGGCCCGAGCAGCTCCGAAGTACCAATCATGTGGGCGGGACGGTTCGGGCGGAGAGGGGTTAACCTTTCCAACTCTACCGTCTCCGCCGCTCGCGGGCACGGCCGCCATCTCCGGAACGACTCTGCCTCGGAGGAAAAATGGACACCCCTCTGATGCTGCAGAAGTGACGGGACCAGAAGGAGGTCCAATGGATTCGGCAGACATCGTAGAACACGACTCTGCAGTCTCCACCGGAGCCTCAACCGGCTGAGGATGAGAAGGCCGGTAGGTGGAGGACGCATCCTCCGTCCTACTCAGCGTAGTGACGCGAAGGGCGCCCTGCGAGCGCTTGACAGCCGCACCATGGCGGCGTCAGCACTGCAAAGGCGCGGACAGCGTTCCCGTAGAAACGACAGTCGTCTCCGCAATCCAAGAGGGTTATGCTCTCACAGAGAGAACAGAAACTCTCCACGAACGCAGCCCCGGAGTGCTCGATGCCTGAGCACGAAGACAGCGCTCGTGACCGTCACTGGAACCCTTATACTTCTCACATCCAAGATCGCACGGCGTTACTTACAGAAAACAGTCACCAAGTACAGTCCAGCTAAGCCAGGTTAGTTATTTTTTGCATAACTGTTTGTTTTAATTTATTATTTTTAGGACTTAAAAGAGAGACACATAATATGTAAGTGTTAATATTTTCTAACTAATACATGCCTTAAAGGAAACCGGACCAGAGAATGAATTGATGCCATGTGTTTGAACCACAGTGCTCAGGAGGAAGGCTTCCTTACTTGAGGACTGCTTCAGGATGTAGAAGGAACAGTAAGTAACAGCAAGCATACAGCTATATTTTTACCTTTTACCCTTTACCCATGCAGTGAAGTACAGTAGTATGTGTACTATTAAATATGACCTTAAATGTTAAAAGATTTTAAAATATTCTTCTTTGAATATTAAAAGATTGTTAATGCTTGTTTTTCGGTTGTGAAGGATCCTTTTGAACCACAGGTAATGCTGATTACCTTGATTAAGTATTCTGTATTCATGATGTATACAAATGGTAATGTTGTTTCTTATTGAATTGGTTCACTTTTATTTCTTGACAGGGCATAATAGTTAAAATGTTCACACCATTGTAAATATACTTGATTACTTGACCAAGGTATAAACTGTCAATCTATCTGTTTCTCTTTTTATTGTCTAATGTAGTTGCATTTTAAACTGACTGTTGGCTATTTTTGACAGATGTCACCTGAGATCCTGTGGCAGATCATGATGGGAGTAGTCAAGGTTGATGGCGATGTGGCTGTCTTGAGGCTTGCATTCAAATGCTAGATGTTTAGGGACATTGTCAGTTAGCCCAAATTTAAAGAACAGGCTCACTTTTTGTGGCTTGACAGTAAGTTCTTTAAATCCTTAATGTGGAGTACTCTAAAAATTATTTAAGAAAACTCTTTGTCTGTCTACATCTTTATTCTCTGGTAGACTGTATTGGTGAGGGGTGAAGCTGAACGGCCGGACGGCCGCAAATCACGTCAGCTCTTCGTGCCGTCGGGAAAGAAAGGCACAGGAGGCGAGGACCGAGAGGCCCGAGCAGCTCCGAAGTACCAATCATGTGGGCGGGACGGTTCGGGCGGAGAGGGGTTAACCTTTCCAACTCTACCGTCTCCGCCGCTCGCGGGCACGGCCGCCATCTCCGGAACGACTCTGCCTCGGAGGAAAAATGGACACCCCTCTGATGCTGCAGAAGTGACGGGACCAGAAGGAGGTCCAATGGATTCGGCAGACATCGTAGAACACGACTCTGCAGTCTCCACCGGAGCCTCAACCGGCTGAGGATGAGAAGGCCGGTAGGTGGAGGACGCATCCTCCGTCCTACTCAGCGTAGTGACGCGAAGGGCGCCCTGCGAGCGCTTGACAGCCGCACCATGGCGGCGTCAGCACTGCAAAGGCGCGGACAGCGTTCCCGTAGAAACGACAGTCGTCTCCGCAATCCAAGAGGGTTATGCTCTCACAGAGAGAACAGAAACTCTCCACGAACGCAGCCCCGGAGTGCTCGATGCCTGAGCACGAAGACAGCGCTCGTGACCGTCACTGGAACCCTTATACTTCTCACATCCAAGATCGCACGGGCGAAAAGCTATCCTGAAAAGGACGCTGATCTCCGCATATACGAGAGAGTGGCTGCCTTTAAAAAGACACAGAGCTCTCACGTATCACTCTTTTAGGGAAATCACTCTTTAGGTGCTCAGCTGATGATGCGCACAGGGAAGGCAACGCACACACTAAACTCAAACAAAAATGATGCAGAGCCGTGGAATACTGCGAGCGTCCGCTGTGTTAGTACTGCTTGTCAATCAACTTCAGCAACCATTCCCAGAAGAGCAGAGAGTAGCTTCTCAGTAGCAGATAAAGCCGGCTTTCGAAGCGAAAAAGCTAATTTCCCTATTTGCACCTGCTGCTTATAAAGGCACCTGGCGGGGCGGCGCCAGCATTATGCAAATATCTCAATGCCAAGTTCATTGGCGTTTTAGTAGTAAACGAAGCAGATTGGTCTCTCTAAGCGAGTTCCCAATTCGTCGGTCACGACGTGACGTCGTAGTGACCGACTGAAAGGGAACACATTTCGTGTAGGCTTATTTATTTTATTACTTTTTCACCAAAGAAAGACTTAATCATCATGTTCTTTTGATTTTAATGCTATTTGCGCATGAAACGAACTCCTTGGGGGTAATTATTTGTAAAGAGTCAACAACGCAAATCAAGGAATAAACTTATTTAAGACAGCCAGTCTGGCAGGGCAGTAAAAGCGATACAGCAAACACCGAAAATTTTATAGGATTAGATTTGGAAGTATGATTATGATGAAAGCAGCGGTCCTGGCTTTGTTCTATAAATTGGGTTCACGCGACATCATTGCTGTTCGTGCTTATGTTCAAATCATTTTTCTTCATAAAAATTATGCTCTGGCTCGGACTCGATTGTAGGAGGCTCATTGTCTTCGGACCAGGGGAGACACCCCTCGCTGCAGACTGTAGCGCGGTGACATCACGTACTGACGTCAGGTATGTTCTACGTATCGTATGTCTTTAATGCGCATGTACAAAATATTTCACTTTAATCAGTAGGTGGCGGTAATGCGCCTAAAAGTTTAATGCCAACCTTAATAATACAGCGAAGAAGTTGTTTTTCTCGTCTGCAATTCAGGATTAGCGTTTTCTCGAAAGGGATAAATTCGATTGCGGTAAATCGATTAGATAAAATAAATATTTATGCTTTATGTTTGCTTTTAGTTGTTATTAAACATTATTTCGGTTCAAAAGTTTTGCTTATAAAAATAATTTTGTTTCTCCCCAGTAGTTTTTTACATTCACACATCATGTTGAGGAATTGAGTTTCCCTATATTTATCAAAGAAATTTAACGTTCATGTGATGGGTAAAACCTGTTTATGTGAGATATACAAAAAGCAAACCTTTAATTCATTGCATATGTGATTTTCTAGATGCATGTTTATGGATACTGGAAGGCGTTACTTACAGAAAACAGTCACCAAGTACAGTCCAGCTAAGCCAGGTTAGTTATTTTTTGCATAACTGTTTGTTTTAATTTATTATTTTTAGGACTTAAAAGAGAGACACATAATATGTAAGTGTTAATATTTTCTAACTAATACATGCCTTAAAGGAAACCGGACCAGAGAATGAATTGATGCCATGTGTTTGAACCACAGTGCTCAGGAGGAAGGCTTCCTTACTTGAGGACTGCTTCAGGATGTAGAAGGAACAGTAAGTAACAGCAAGCATACAGCTATATTTTTACCTTTTACCCTTTACCCATGCAGTGAAGTACAGTAGTATGTGTACTATTAAATATGACCTTAAATGTTAAAAGATTTTAAAATATTCTTCTTTGAATATTAAAAGATTGTTAATGCTTGTTTTTCGGTTGTGAAGGATCCTTTTGAACCACAGGTAATGCTGATTACCTTGATTAAGTATTCTGTATTCATGATGTATACAAATGGTAATGTTGTTTCTTATTGAATTGGTTCACTTTTATTTCTTGACAGGGCATAATAGTTAAAATGTTCACACCATTGTAAATATACTTGATTACTTGACCAAGGTATAAACTGTCAATCTATCTGTTTCTCTTTTTATTGTCTAATGTAGTTGCATTTTAAACTGACTGTTGGCTATTTTTGACAGATGTCACCTGAGATCCTGTGGCAGATCATGATGGGAGTAGTCAAGGTTGATGGCGATGTGGCTGTCTTGAGGCTTGCATTCAAATGCTAGATGTTTAGGGACATTGTCAGTTAGCCCAAATTTAAAGAACAGGCTCACTTTTTGTGGCTTGACAGTAAGTTCTTTAAATCCTTAATGTGGAGTACTCTAAAAATTATTTAAGAAAACTCTTTGTCTGTCTACATCTTTATTCTCTGGTAGACTGTATTGCCTTCAAAACCTTTCAACTTTCAGCTAGAAAAGTACCCTGGACTTAAAATTGTACTAAGCATATCTTTGTCTAGCATGTGTAAAGTAATCTCATTTAAAATGTTTTCCTTATATGACTCTGTTAACAGGATATGTTAATGCCGTTTGTTATAATAATTGAATATGGTTTGATCTGTATTTTGTCTAAATTAGGTCATGAGAACTGGATTGTGTTCTACAGACAACAGTTTTTGATGCCCTACTGTCTGACTCAATGCTTCCACTGTGGAGAAATCTTCAAAGACTGTCCACCTGGCAATGTTGGGAAAAAAATATTTACACAAGTTACATAATAATATACAAGCATATATTTGACATGACTTTAATTCTCCTATTCATTAAAACTTGTAAGTATACAAGTACTGTATAGGTTTTTTCTTTATTTCACTTGATAGTACTTGATGCTAGTATCGCATCCCTAAGTTGATGTTTCGAATTAAAGTGCAGTTCACCTCACAGATCTTTCATATTATGATGCTAAACAGGCTCTTTACAGTTTTTCTGAATTGCTAAAACACATTTTTTGAAACCATCACTCATTTTCTCAAAACCTTAAACACAAATCCCAATTTTAAACAAAATTCACAGAACCCCTGACTCTTCTAGCAAAATCAAACAATTGCTTCAAAACCATTTCACTTGTACTCAAAATCAAACTAAGCTTTCAAATCATACACACATAAGTCTATATTATAAAACACTACAAGCATCCATTAGACACTACCTTAAAAAATGGAAAACACAACATCCAGGAGATCTGCTTACAGAAATACACGTTTACTGTACATAACAACACACTTGACAAATACTGTAAAAAAATCTCTATTACTGTAATCACAAGTTTAGTTCAGTGAATGTAGTGAATACTTTACTGTAAGTACTGCAAGTAATAGTAAGTTTTCAATATTACTGTAAGCAGCACTTGTATTTTGTAAAAAGTCAGCAATACAACTGCAAATTTTGCCAATTGCATTGTCTCTGTTGTCCTTTTCTTTCTCATACTCTTCATCTGCCTCTCAGACTGTTTCCAATTCACACAAATGGTAAAAAATACCATTAGATAAAAGTGTGTAGAATTTTGAGTTGTTGTGTTTACTCGATGATAACGGTGTTTTAGTTGTGTTCAACTTTTGCCTGCCTGTGTTTAGCATTTATAAAACAAGTGCATTGCAGTGTGAAATGTGTGTTTTAGTGAGAAGTTTGTGTTTAGAATTTTGCAAAAAGAGTGCATGATTTGACAAATGCGTTTAGGCCACTATGAATTTGGTTCAGAGAATGGGGGTTAGTGTTTTAGCAATTCAAAAAAACTGTAATAAGACTTAGGTCAGATGATGATGGGGGTCACACATTGTTTGATTTCTTTCTTATTTTAATAATTAAAATAGTCAGTGATGCTTTTTGCAGTATGGGATGGTATATTATCCTCCATGAAAGTAAATTTATTTCAGAAGACATAATTCCTTCTATCTCATAGTAAAAAAAAAACTATGTTTTAGGAACTCTACATATCTTCTAGATGTCCATTTGACCCCCCCCCCAATATCTTGTTTGAACATAGTGGCTATTCACCAATAATCCAGAATGACATTCATCTATACTATTTACTGTATTTTTGCATGTCAATAAATAAAATTGTTTAAAAATAGTCTTTGTGTATTCTTAGCTCACATCAAATGAATTATTTTTGCATGTTTTGCTTTGGGGAGGGGTAGAAATACAGCTTTATTTCTTGGGATTCCAGAGACACCACCAGGTTTACAGTTTTTTACGAATGCTTAAGCACAATTTTAAAAACAGGGCCCGGTTTGTCAAAACACTACACACAATTAACACAACCCTACAGCAAAGTAGCACAACACTTCAGATCATTTGCAAAATGGAACACTTTTGTCAAAACTATACACGACTTTATAAAAACAATATTTTGTTACCATAAGAAACACATACATTTCATAAGACTTCAATCTTTTTGAACCAGTTACACACTGCTGTTGCAAATCTAAAACACTTTTAGCAAGTCTAATTCTTATTGATTAGAGTACTGCAAATAAAGTACAAAGAGAAAGTGCAACTATATAATAGTTTACCAAACACTACAAAAGACCCATACTGCAGACTGAGGAAAATATAATTGATTTCTCTCCATATACACAAATCAGTCAACATGGAGAATCACAACAAAACATGTCCCAGTTGTCATGCTACTACGGTAGTGTGCATAACACTGTTAGCTCAGCAAACAACAGACAAACATAAAATATTGTATCCAGTACAGGTTACAATTACAGTAAATAACAACAACCATAAAAAATAATCAACAAAAAACTGACAATATTTCAAAGAAAATACTACAGTCATCCCTGCTGTAAGAACCAGCATACCAGCAATACCAGCATATGTTGTGTTTTGGTGCTAGTGTGCTGGTGACCACCAGCTAAACCAGCACCAAACCAGCATGGGAATGATGCTGGTCTATGCTGTTTTTGCTGATGAAGGAGAACCCCATGCTGTGAAATGGCAGCGCGAAGGGCGATGTTACCCCCACGTTGGCCTGGGACATTGATTATAGCCCTTTTGATTATAGATTTTGAACCCTGTCTCATCAATATATATATGAATTCATGCAGGACCTGCTGCATTTTTATAGTGCTTAAACCTGATTGGTGTTTCTACAATTTAGCAATCATGTGTCTGTGCATCTGATGGCTGTGTTTAACCGATTGGCTCATAAGTGTGGTCATTTGACAGTCAGTGCTTTGGAATTGCAAGGAAGTGACATCCTGATATACGTCTGTGTTAGATGTATACAAGTGTGTTTAGTGTTTTGCAAATCACTGTGTGTAATGTTTTGCAAATAGTGTGAAGCTGACAATGTGCTAACAGTTGTGCAAATCTAGCCTTGTGTTTTGCTCCTTGAGTGTTAGGTTTTGCTAATTGTGGGAAAAGTTTAATTATAGTGTGTAAGCAATTGTAAAAAACTGTAAATACATGTTTGCTTCTTAACTGTGTTTTTTAATGATGCCTTTTTCTAATATTTTCCTAAAAATATATTTTAAAAAAGCCTTATAGTCAAATCTTTCTGTACTTTGAATCACTCATGAATCTTATAATAGTTGATTTCTGTTTACCCTGCTGAAAAAACCAGCATGGACCAGCATGGGAATTATGCTGGTTTATGCTGGTTTAGCTGGTGGTCACAGCATACCAGCACCAAAACACAACATATGCTGGTATGACCAGCATGGGATGCTGGTGCTAATGCTGGTTTAGCTGGTGCTAATGCTGGTTTGTTGCTGGTTTAGCTGGTGCTAATGCTGGTGCTGATGCTGGTTTGATGCTGGTTTAGCTGGTGTTCACTAGCAAACCAGCACCAAAACACAACATATGATGGTCTTGCTGGTATGCTGGTTTTTTCAGCAGGGTAGGTCCACCAAATAAATTGTTATACGAAATAATTTGCTTTTTTACGATAATGCACACTTTTTTTATACCCATATTGTATGAGGACCACAACTTGCTCTATAATATGGAACAGCATATTTCAAAGTATTAAAATATCTTGACATTTTTATTTCATTTAAATATAACAGCATCCACACTGTCATAACTGTTGAGGGTGAAATACAATTTGAAAACTTACTGGCTGTATTGGAAAAATAAACAAAAATGGCATGTGCATAATAATTTAGGAACGCGGTGTATTATATCCTGTATATCGTTTCGTGTGTCGTGTTTATAAAACGAAGCAACATGTGTTATCATGGAGATTTTGATGTGTAAATAAAGGATGCGGAGACTGAAAACATACTGTACGTAGTTGATTAAACTTTAAAGTACTTTACCATAAATGTCTAACTTTTTTTGGAGGCAACAAATATGCCCAAAAATATAAAACCCATAAAAGAACCATATGACAGAGGGAAGATTAAAATATATATAAGGTGTCATTAATGTTCACTGTTCCGGTATACAAAATAGAGTTTGCTCTGTTCACACGCGTTTAAAAAAAGTAAAATACAACCGATAATGCTGAGTTTGCTCTGTAATTCCCTATAATTGTTTTTATGCGTCTCAAAGGCGTGTCACACGACGTTAAAAGACATGAATATTAAAGACATACCATGCGTCACTCTGCGCATGCGCACCGAAGACATACGTGACGTCAGTACGTGACGTCACCGCGCTACAGTCTGCAGCGAGGACTACTTGGACCAGGGGCCTCATTTATAAAAGTGCGACGTAGGAACTATCCTACATTTCATCTAAGACCATTTCTGAAATGATCGTAAGTGTGATTCAGAAAAGGAGCTTACGCACAAAAAAACGTGTGTACACCTCTTTTCCAGATGTGCGGTTTATAAATCGCAAATGATCTTAAATATGTGCGCAGCTGAATGCTCTTAGAACTCCGCCTTCTAAACACCCCTAATTTAATTCATTAGCATATAAATATTACATTTTCAAAGGCCAAATTCTCTGACTGCTACAATGGCGAGTGGTAAGAAAACATATTTGTTGTCGTTTGCTTAAGTTTTTAATATTTCTAAATTCTAACATGGAAACTTTATTGACATCATTCAAGATAAGGCGATTATTAGTGGATCTTTCCGTTCACGAGTTTCATTTAAATATAGTTTTACACGTAGGCTAAACGTAATATTTGTGTCTTTAAAGTTTTGTTTCAGTTTGCCAAGCCTCCTGCGCGGCGGTGTTAAAATTCAAAGATCGTATCTTAAACTGTCGGAATATATTCCATATGGATTCATTTGGATTTACAGATGTTTAACATTAAAATCGATGCATGGGAATAATTTATATAAATTTTTGAAATACCCATCACTCTTAAATGTCGCATGTCCCTTATTGTAGGCAGGGCCGCCTTAACCTAATGTGAGGCCCCGGGGCTAAGAGGTTTTGTAGGCCCCCCTTCCCCTAGATTTATAGTTACAATTTTTTTTTTTAAAGTGTAATATCTAGGTAATCTACATCACAAAATGCATTAGTTTCTTTCGAGACATACAACTGTGAGTTTTCCCCCTTTGACCCAGAAAACACCATAATATCATTATTAACATATCACTGAGCCCACTTGAGCATAAACACAAGACACTTTATTTAACAACCACACACAGCAACATGTGGTGATAATAAAACCAAAATGTCTGAAAGTATATATGTTTATAAGCTTTATATTTATATAGTTTTTGGAATATACAAATTTGCAGAAAATTGCCACTCATTACTAAATGCTCACCACAGTTTTAAAAATATAATAAGTTAAAGTTAGTTTTAAAGTGAAAATGCATTAATGTTAACAAAAGATAAGTCTTTATAGACAGAATTTTGTTAAATGCATTAATGATAACAAAAGATAAGTATTTATAGACAGAATCTTGGTTTTTAATCATTTATTTATTTTGTAGGCTATTGAAGATATAGTATGCATTGTATTTAGTATTTATGCATACTACGCATGTAAAACGACCAAGTATGAATATGCACAAGACAGACTAGGGAACATACCTGTATATAAGATCTTTAGATGGAGATTATAATGGTGCTATCAGGGGATGATCATTTGAGATGGTATTGTCGCTCTTTACTTCCTTAGACTTGCACCTTTACGGTTGCGTCTCTTTCTCGTCTTTCTAAACCAACAGATGTGTGTACTGTAAGCTAACGTCGCGTCAAACTACATCGCTCCAGCTGCGCACGCGTCACTGATATAAACGCGAGTAGACTTAAATTTTATAACAACTAACAGCATTATGTGCGGGAACTCCTTTCTTAATTTAGCGGCACAGTTTCTTGTGCACGTTTGGAGAGCCTACTGCATGCCAGAGACTCAGACAGCTGCACGAGCACAGAGAGAGCGGGCGCGCACGAAAGAGAGAGAGACCTGCACCTCACTAGTGCTTATTATGAAATTTCAGAAATTACTCTTTCATTTGTTTGTGGATTATTTCCCGTTTCTCTGTCACACTCAGTCTAACGTGCAGGAATGTCAAGTTGACAACGCGCACTTAATTACATTACGCGGAATAAAAAATATGTTGCGTCTAACATTTTATTTAACATTAAGTTACAACGGACCAATCAGCAGCCATGTAACGTGCAATTAGAGTGATTGACAGAAAACCTGACAAGTTACAAAACAATATGACCTTTTCAGCTCAACATGAACGCAAACTTGGGAGGCCCTTGAACTTGGGAGGCCCCTGGGCTTCAGCCCAGGTAAGCCCGTGCATTAAGGCGGCCTTGATTGCAGGATATATTGAGGCTTCACAATTTAGTTCCTTTCACGTCGTTTTAATCATTAAATTCGATCCGTTTTACTTTCATTCAATAAAGCACATGTTCTGTAACATTTACATGTGCGTTAAACACCGCATTTTCTGTGTGCATCATTGTTGCACGTTTTTAGGTTTCTATTCTGAATAAACAAACAGCGCAGTTTACATGCTTCGTCCTTGTTGCATTAGTTCATTAAGATAATTCTGAACAGATTTCTGTAATTCAAACAACTCTGAATTGTAGTTGAGAACGTCACGGCGCACTATTAAAACATTGTCGGTAATGTGTCGGTCGGGCCGGGCTCGGACACAACGTGCAGGAGCATCGGTTATGGTTTTTGTGCCCGATCTAAGCTCTAATACAGATGATGTTGACGCTGTAAAAGTTTCGAATATTTATTTATTTTTTATCAAACATATTCAACAATTTTTTTACATTAGCCAGGGGATGAAAGAGAAAAAGAATTAAATAAAAACATGGAAATGCTGACATACATACATTTAGCAGCTTTCTAGTTTATCAGATTATTAATAGATTTTAGGTAGCCTATTGCTTAACTTCTAATAAAAAATACGGAATAATGGTTTATAATCACCATATTTACATTTATTTATAATAAAAGTTGCAAACAAAAGTAACACATTAATCAAATAATATTTCTTATGTAATAAGATATCATAAGAGAAAAAAAACTAATTAAATATTTTCCAAACAAAGTCTTAAGCAAAATATATGAATTCTAACAAAAGAGCACAAATCTAACCTTTTTTTTTTTTTTTTTGAATAAGGACAACTCCAAAACAAATGAAAAAATGTTTCTGTATGTTGACCACAAAAGGTACAAAACAAAAAGTTTCGAATATGCCTACCTGCAATACTGCAATATTGCCACAAGGAAACGTGCGTACGTCAAGTCGGAACCTGACGTGGAAGTAAGTACTTTTCCACGTCAGAGACGAGTTTTATAAATCTGAGCGTTTGAGTGGATTTGAGCGTACGCACGGTCTAAGATCAAATCTGTGCGTAAAAACGCTTTATAACTGAGGCCCCTTGTCTGAAAACGAGGTGTATTCAACGGCTATTTTGGCGCGTTGCTATTTTGAGGCAACTGAAATAGACTAAGCCAGGGTTAGGCAACGTCAGTCCTGGAATGCCAGTGTCTTGCACCGTTTTCAGTCGGTTTCAGTGGTTTTGTGTGTGCGCAGATATTTCTTGACACGACGCCGTGTTTACAGAATTTTTTTTAGAATGAGAAAAAAAAGATCGGATAGGGAATGCACTTGCTTCGTGTGGACGAAGTCTTAGAGTACAAACCTTTTCTTGCATATTTTTGTAAGTAATTTTTTGAGATTTCATTGATCATGAAGGCTATACATTTACAGCAATTAAAAGCCTGCTATTTTTATTTTCATAACTGGAAGAAAACAACTTTTAAAGAGAACGAAAGGTTTAAATACAAAAAAATTACAATTTCAATACAAATAAAATCAATGCAATTTTACATTAATCTTAAACTGGTGGTCTTCTTCATTCGCTTAGTTTTTCAGTTTACAAATTCCACCATCTAAATAGGGAATCACATGGCACAAACCATTTTTCCTGTCATTAAATTAGCAAAGGTGGATTTGGAAAAGTCAGTTTAGACTGTGCGTTTAGATCGTTAAAATAGGGCCCCAAGTGAGGGATGTAAATGAACAATATTATTTTTAAGAAACTGTTTATTACAGCGCTGTTTTCCAGGACCAGTAAAGAGATCTTATATTTTCCGTCATTTTGATAAAAAAGAAATGTCTATAGTGAGAACAAATTTTCTTTCCTTTCCTGTCAACACTGTAAAAAGTAAAACATGGCTGTTTTTCGTTTGATGTATTTTTTTTCATTCCAATAGCCTTAATTTATTAGATTGTTAAGTAAAATTAAATTTTGTAATTTGTATGTGTCTTTCAATCTATTTTATTAGATTGATACAATTTAAATTATAACATAACAATGAAATTCAAATTATAATTTCGATCAAATGATTTTTATTAGATTGATACAATATAAATTATAACATAACAATGAAATTCAAATTATACATTCGATCAAACGACTTTTATTAGATTGATACAATATAAATTAAAACATAACAATGAAATTCAAATTATACATTTGATCAAACTACTTTTATTCGATTGATACAATATAAATTATAACATAACAATGAAATTCAAATTATACATTCGATCAAACAACTTTTATTAGATTGATACAATATAAATTACAACATAACAATGAAATTCAAATTATACATTCGATCAAACTACTTTTATTAGATTGATACAATATAATTTATAACATAACAATGAAATTCAAATTATACATTCGATCAAAATGCTTTTATTAGATTAAGCACGGTTTGCGCATGCGCACAGATAAAAACTCG